>NC_079134.1:2051800-2354985 GCF_945859705.1 Episyrphus balteatus | reverse complement strand
TACCTCTACTCGCGAGAAATCACCCGGGCGCCATTTTTTGATTGCAGGTGATTTGTGAGGTAATTATAAAGAAACTCGAGCTCGTAAATGTAGAACAAATAAATATTCAATAATTTTTCGTCGCTTCTATAACGTATGCAACGGGTGCTATTATAGGAGTGTGCTGGTGTGTTTATATTGTATTTGTGTATGTGCGCTCATTTTTCTTTCCAGCTACGTAAACATATTATTTTGTGACTCAGCTATAGCAATATAAATTATCTATTGACAGCTCTTAAAGTTAGATACTGTATCTCTGCACACATGTGGCGCACACACATTTATTGTATCTACGCCTCGTGTCTTATCTTTCTTCGACTCCCTGTACGTAAATATACAATTACTAGCCACAGAAGCAGCAACAGCAGCAACCCAACGAAGCAATTGCAGGTTGATGATCGCTGCCTGATCTTCCGTATTCGTTTTCAATTAGTTTGATTGCCTTTTTCATCATCAGCCTCCCCCCAGACTAGGCACAATCGAATTAGGTATTCGAGAGACTCTGGGCTAGGAGCTTGGTTATAATTGCTGCTGTGTGTAACAAGGAGATATGTTCAGGATATTTCTCTCAATTTTTATCAAGTGTATCTTGTCTTCTATTCGATGTGGTGGGAAATGAAACTAAGCGATCTTCCACACTCCCGCATTTGCTTCGAACACTGGCTGTGAAGATCATTTGTTAAAAATAGTTTGTGGAAGTAAACAAACACTGGATATAAACTTGATGGACATTCGAAATCGAAGAATTTTAAATCCATTTATTCATGCAGCACACACATTCTTGGCATACCAAATCGTCATCATTAGCATTAGCATCATCATCATCTTCATTTAAATCGTTTGGAGTGGAGAGGGTATTTTTAAAAAAGCTTTATAGA
Organism: Episyrphus balteatus; assembly: GCF_945859705.1. Taxonomy (NCBI): domain Eukaryota; kingdom Metazoa; phylum Arthropoda; class Insecta; order Diptera; family Syrphidae; genus Episyrphus; species Episyrphus balteatus. The sequence continues at coordinate 2,354,068 of NC_079134.1, read as the reverse complement.
AAAATTGGAGTAATTTTTCTAAAAACAGTTTTATTTTTTTCTGTTGGAGTGATGACAGTTTGTTTGTTGATTTTTGTTGAGTGGTGTCTTGTTGGTTTGGGGTATGGGTAAATAGCATGCAATATGCATGTCCATGTCCATTCGATGTAAAATTAATGAGGAGCGATAAAGAAGTAACCAACCATATCACGCCCGTCGCGCCGTTCGACGGCGAGATTTGGAAATTGTTTATACAATAAGAATGATATTGTAATTGATGATGTTTTGTCTAGGTTTTTGAAAATAGGATTATGCCAATAGATTAATTATCTACACATTAAAAAAAAAGGTGTAGAGATACTTTTTACACCTGATTTGTTTTTATTTCCTGCCGCTACGACTTTGTTTGGTTTTGTTTTGAATTAACGAACGTTTGCTATGTTTCGTTCTGACTTGGCAAGTACTGATCATTTGAACAGGCATGTCGTAGGAATGATAAATAGAGACAGAGGTTTGCTAATTTAATTTTGACACATGTGTTTGACGTAGAAATTGTCTCGTCACAAAGAATTTTATTTCATTTTGTTTGTTTATAATATTTTTCTATTTTAACAGTTGTTACCAATTAAAGTCTAGTACCATGATGATGTGAATTGAAAAATTCCATACAAAAGTGACATAACAAAATCAATAACGAACATTTTTTTCTGGTTTTTGGGAAGTCTCCACTTTTTTCTTACATAGAAATAACTGTCTGCGTTTGCTTTACAATTTGTGAAACTCTACATGGATATTTCGCCATGGATTTTTTTTTAGATTTCGCTCTGAAAAAGCAGACGTCACAGATTTTCGAGCAAATGTATGTAGCTGATAAGTACTTTTTGGTTGCCAATCTATTTTAAATAGTTCCGATCACAAACATTTGTTATTATTCAATATTTTTTAAGGCTCCGCGAAATTAGGCCCTAGGAAATAAGGCTTCAAAAGAAAAAATGAAATATGCCCCATGAAATAAGGGAATGAAAAAATGCCCCAATATAAATGAAATAAAGCCCCAACTTGTTTTTAAGTTTTTTAGAAAAATGAAATAAAACCCCAATTTTTCTTTTGCATAATTAACTTTATTTTAGGCAATGAAATACCACTCCAAACCAACAAAACCATCTTTATGGACGAAACTTTTAAAATTGTTGCTCAAGGATGTTTAAAGCAGTTGTTGCGATTTTTTTCAGCTAATCTGTTATTTACTAATGCTTTTTTTTCAATGGTTTACTGCACGATCTTTACGTTGAAAGGCATTAGTTTGCGGCACGATGTTTACATTGAATAGCATAAGTGAGTAACAGAAAAGCTGAAACAATCGCGCGATTTTCAGCTACTTACTAATGCTTTTCAATGTAAGCATCGGCATCGTGCTGCAAACTAATGCCTTTCAATGTTAAGATATTGGTGTAAACTAACGGGGAGTCCACAATAGGCTGTACTTCGTCAATTCTGAGTTCTTGATAAGCGGAATTTCACAAAAAAATTTTTGAAAGACAATTTAGTTTAGCACTTTCATGTAAATTATGAACAATGAAATAAGGCCCCAAATTATTTTTAAAAGTAGGCCCCAAAATTAGTGTTTAGGTCTTATTTCATGGGGGCCTTATTTTATAATGAAATTACGCCCCAAAAAACAAAATAAAATGAGGCCCCAAAAAATGAAACAACTCCCCAAAATTTGAGAAAATTTCGTTGTTGTTGTTTTGTGTGTATTTTTTTGGGGCCTTATTTCATTTTTTATAGGGGCCTTATTTCATGCGGCCTAATTTCGCGGAGCCTTTTTTAATAACATTGGGTCTCGGAAATTTCGATTAAAGCCAGTTTGGTTCACCAGTTAGAAAAGGTTGGGAACCACTGGTAAAGCAGAGCTGCAATCATCAGCAATCATTATATTGAGACCTGCTGTCCGTAAGTCTAATGCCTTTACTTGATGTCTTTGCTTGGTGAATGTAAATACCAGCTAGAGTGTCAACTTTAGAGTCTCCGGTTAAGGCCTGTACACATAAAGGCTTTTTACACTAAATTCGCCCTTTTGCAAATCAAATTCATCTTCTGCAAATCAAATGCTTAAATTTATCAATGTGTGTGATCAATCGTTATCTTTTCAGAGCACCTTTATCTTTATCCAATCTCACCACACTGTGCAGGTTCACAGTTTCCCATTTTGTGCATCATAACTTCAGTCCCGTCCTTTTTGAGGTGGTAAACTGCGATTAGATTTTATTAGCTCTAGTACATTTACTATTAGATCTACTCATTTATTTCCTGCACTAGTAGATGGGAATTGGTTTGATTTCGTTGAAAGTGCGTGAAAATCGCTATAGTAATCTACTAGTATCACTTTGCCACCTCCCAAAGGAACAGGGCTAGTAGTGTCCATTTGTGCATCAGTTCATCTATTACATTTCTTTAGCAATAAACAAAAACACATTTATCTGTGCTAGATCGTCCAACCATTTACTAAGGCGTTTTATATTAAAATAAAAATGTTCTGCAACTTTGTTGGGTTGGTTAAGGTAAATGCACTCGCTATTTGTATTACCTTTTCTAGAAGTATTTTTTTGTTTACTTATGACCGGAACCCCAATGCTACCACTGAGATTATTTCCTTCAGCAGTAAATATTTACCCAATAACACGTAAGCTGTCGCTGTCTGAAGAACTGAAGGCGCGTTGCACTATACTCAAGTATTGCACAAGTAGGGTGCTTGGTTGCGTCCGTCGTCGTCGTCAGATCGGTCGTCGTATGGTTGTGTCGACAACTACAAGACTATACAACAGACAAATTTGTCGATTGAAAAGTTGAGACTTGAGAGAATTTGTGCTGCTGCGGTTGGGTGGCATTATAACTTTAGTGTTTTTCTTCAATCTTGTTAGTTCAGTTTGTTTTATATTTCTTCTTCTTTTTTTATCTTGTTGTTGTATGTTTTTTTTTTACATAAATATTTTCTTGGACTAATAGAGTAAACGTTCTGTAATTTTTTTTAAATTATTTTTTTGTTTAACGTAGGTGGTCCATACTATGTCTGGAATGGCATCGGGGTGTGCGTCAAACAAGGAATGAGTTTTGTGAACCAGCTAATGTATCAGGTCTAATTGGTGGCATCAACAACTGTCAGCGAACTATGCCAAAGCCCACAACTAAAACACTTCGAAGAAATCAGGACACTTATAGTAATATTGCACAAGTAGCTGCTTGGGGTTTGCCAGCATTGCAAACCGTTGCTGTTCTTGTTACTAGACTTGTTGACGCTGATGAACTTTTAGGTAAGTAAATAATAGTTTTTTTTTTTATTTGTGTAACAAGTTGCTGTTTTTAATCTTAGAAAATCTAATTAGTAAAAATGAATGTGTTCAGTGATAAAAATGGCGCCCAATGAGAAGCTATAAAAAGTATTGAAATTGTTTCTTGGATACTTATAAGCCAAATTATGGTCAATATTGTAGGTTCAGGTGTTGTTAATTTTTAATCTTTACCTTTTCTTGGAATATAAATAGCATTTCATCAATTACATCGCTTTTAGGTAATGTACTACAAAAACCTACAACTTATACCTACTCAGGGTCCTAGACTCGTTTTCAATTTTTCGGCGCTAAATTTTGTTTGATAGAATTTCTTCCTGCCTTTTATCTATAGCGAAATAGAACAAAAAATAAAATCCAGCAGTTTCTGTTTATCGCAATTTATTGGAATAAAGAGTTTTTCAATAGGTATGTATTTTTTTAAATGGCGCCCAACGAGACTAGAAAATATGTGTATAAGATTCATGCATGTTAGGTATACTAATTTCTCATTAAAAAAAACCTGATAAAGAAAAGAAATCCGATTCCCAAAAAAAATTTTTTTTAATTTTCGTTAGTGGCGCCCAACGACTAGACAAGAAAAAAATACCTTCATCAAGATCCATAGATTTGAGACCCATTTCTTTTTAAAATAAATCTGATATCGAAAAAGATTTGTACAAATCCAAAATAAAATATTGAGGACCACCCTAATATGTATATAAACACGCAAACATAAGTTATGAGTAAGTATTTCTCCGGTTTTACTCATTGATGTCATAAGTATTGTTATACTTTCGGTGGTTTTAACCATGACTTCATTCTTGTTATGGTTTTCCCTATCTTCTAAAGCTGCTAAGTTTAAATTTTAACAAAACAACACAAGTTCTCGATATTTGTTTTGTAATAAAACGAACTTTTTTTCCAATTGCTTATTTTCGTAGGTGCTTTGCCCCAATATTTACACAAATTGGATTTTTTCGTCTGATATTTTTGAATTTCGATGAAAGAAACATTATTTGGATTTTTTATCCACGTCATTTTTCTATTTTAGCCTTGAAAAAACGAGGGTTTTAGTACAATTTTAGAAAACACAAAGAAAATATGTCTATTTTTTCGTCTGAACACTTTTTATTGAATTTAAATTATAAAAATACATACGTCGGAGTTTCGATTATTACCAGAAAATATACCAAGGCTTTTTCGTTGGCTTTGATGCCGCCTTACGCTTTTCTAAACAAGCTTCTTCGCATTGTTCTTTGGTAGAATAATTATTGTCATTTCCCTTACATCCGCCATAAATGAACTGTTTGCATTCGTTATTACGGAAATTCCAATTCATAAACAGAGCCCTACAAGGACCTGGTTCAGGGTCTGATATGCAATCTAGTTTTGAAAAAAAAAAGTAAAAGTTTAAAATAAATATCCACTTTATTATAAATTTCTGAAAGGTAGTTTTTTACGCACCATAAGAAAACACACTCACGACAGAAACAATCAAAAGAAAAATTATTTTAGAATTCATTTTTTTAAAGAGGAAAATATTCTAGAATTCTAATATAATCACTGTTATCCAGACGAAATGATACTGATAACGATTATTCAAATGTTAGGGTGTTAAATATGATGAAAGATATTGAATAACGAATGTTTAGTGTTTTTTTTTTTTGTTTAATTGAATAACAAATAGTAGGTATTTCATTTAATTGAAAGTAAAAGAACAAAAATAAATAATATGTCAAGTCTATTGTTTCAAAACAGCTTTTTTTTATCATGTGTGTTTGGTATTTTATTTGATTTAGAAATAATGACAATATCGAGTGAATAGTTAATAATAAATCTTTCTTTTAGACATTTGTTCTAAAAATTCAAATATTGAGAACTTTATTTTACAGTAGGTCGTTGATTTGTCGGGCCTTCTTTCATTCATTAGTGGCCACAATTTTCTGATTGATAAAAAAGATGACAGTGTTATATAATGTCTTTTCCGGTATCAACAAAAAATGTGATTGCTAATGAGTTAGGAACAATTAAAGTTTATAAAAATAGGTTATAATTCTGCATTACCACCAATAGTGACTAGTTCTTTTTCTGTTGCGTTAAAAAATTGAATATGCAGTATTTGATCTTTTGACAGCTGAAGCTGCGACGGAAAATTTATATTGCGCCATAAGTAGGTATATCTAAAAAACTAAGCTTTATAGAAAAGTTATAAGAAAGCTTCAGAGTTGTGTTTTAAAATCTTAAACCAGACACGTGTGTTTGCTTATTATTTATTACATAAAACAACATCGGGGCTAAGTAAAAGACTGTTTATTTATACCACAATACTAAGTTTCATACCAGTGGTGACTAGTTACGGTTTTAATACTGCTAAAATTTAAAAGCTCTTTTAATGTAAAATTAAGTAAATTTGACAGGTCTTTAAAGTAAAAGCCAACTATAATAAGCATGAGCTCGCATGAGCTTGTGTCAAAAGGGCCTGTACAAGTAAGAGAACACACATAAATCTTATGGGAATACCCACAATGCTCATATACGTGATTCGTTAAACTTGCGTTAAGCATATTCCGTGCGCTCTCTTAACCGCACAGACGCTTTATGCAGTTTAGGTGCATTAAATTTGATGGTATCTTTAAAAAGATTGATTCATTAGCTAATAATTAAGGTCTTAACCAATATATTCATGAAGTTGGGAGATAGGGTTTAGGTCTTAACTAAGTGCTGGTCACGGCTAACAATAAAAACTTCCCTAAAGGATTCAGAAGTTCCCCGCGCAGTGTGGTATTAAACTGTATCGGGCATTAGAATAATTTCGTAATCAATAAACCAACCATAAAAACCGATGGGATCCACCGATCCAAAACTAAAGACCAAATTGATCAGTTTCGTTTAGTTTGGTTTTCGGACGTGAAATGAGATCCATATCCCACTTTACGACCATAAATGTGAAATCTGATTGCAATACCTACTTCATTCTCTCTTTTCATTTGATAAATGATTTTTTTCTTTATTTTTCCGTTTGCTTTCGTTTATAATAAAACAAAAACACAACTTGCTTTTACCTTCAATTGAAATGCATCCCAATATCATAAAAATCTTTATAAGCCGGTAAACAGCATTTGGTCAACCTCTGTATAAGCCACGTTCCATTGGATGTGGTAGTTTAGTCATGAGTAGATCTAGTACATACTACAATTAACACATGGTCTTCTACTCGAGGATATAGGAATGTGTAGGAGTTGGTCTAGATTTCTACTCACGAGTAAACTACCACCTCCAATGGAACATGGCTATACTCGCATCTTTCATGCAAAGGAACGCGACTAATAGGTTTGTTCCTTTTGAAATAGCAATGTACTTCGGTTAATTTAGTACTAAATTTGCGCATAGATAAAAAATATTAATTGAAAATCGCTAATAAAGTACTCATTAGTACTTCGTCTAGTCCAGATGAATGCGTAAGTGCCTCCACATAAACAAAATATTGGCCGCTAATGCTATATACTCAAAAATTTCTGAAATTATTTGTTTTTTTTTACAATTTTTTTTCTTCTATCCATAATTTTTCATTTTTAATTATGATCTGTTTGGGTAATAAATCTAAACAACGAGACCAGGAATTTATAAGAAATTATTTTTAGATTAAGTAAACCTCCCAAAGTATATAACCAAAAATATGAAAACTTGTCAAACAATTTATTGAAGAGTTTGGAAATCAAATTTGCACCCGCACAATAATTCACTGGAAACAAAAATATCGTCGCTTCGCGTCGATCGGACGGGTGTGTTGTTGACGTTGCCATCATCGTCATCGTGAAAAATTAGATGATTTCTCAAGGCCACTCACTGTGTTAGTTGTTAATTTTTCATTTTTGGTTTCACGGCTAATAAATTGCATATGGTTTTTTTTGCTTGCATGTGCAGTGCATTATGAAAAATAAATTAATATTTTTTCTTGGAAATATTTTGTTGTTTTTGATAAATAGTCATGGACATGTGGATGGGCCCATGTGTGTAAGGTCGTGGCGTCATCATCTCCGCAGTTAGATTTCATTGAACCCCTTCATAATAAATTGAGACGGTCATGGTACAAGGAACGAACATAGTCTATATACTCAGTCTATAATGCCCTACACCTTTCTATTCTATTACTTTTTTTTTTAATCCGATTTTGAACGGCTTCACAGGTGAAAATCCTTATGTTGGCAAGTTCCAATGTTTCTTCCGTCTGTACTGTGTGGATATGATGTGTCGTTTGTGTCTGGCTGGATGGTTTAACTCAATCCTCTTATTTTATTTCGCTGTAAAAATTGCTCGCTGGGTAAAAAAAGGGAATCCTTTGTTTTACATTATATGCGCAGTGTGGTTGGTGTGTGTAACTTGATACTTTTCTTCACCAGCCAGCCAGCAGCGCAACGAAAGAAGTTTTGGCTTCGTTATTCGAATGAATTCATTTTCGTTTCGCGCCAAAGACGAGTTAATGTGATTATCAGGAGCGAAACTGATTAAGATCGGGTAAAGGGCTCTTAACACTTATAGAGTTATTGTACTTTCTAGTGCAATAAGTAAAAAGTAGACTTTTATTTTCTTTAAGATTGAAATTAACCTAAACTGACTTTTATTTTTCGTGCCACGAAAATATAGATAAGGTGTCGATATGAGATCAATGGACAAAGGTGGCTTTGTTCACCAATCTTAAAAACAGAAAAAGAGCCATTTTCTACCAATAAGCAAAAAATTAATGCCTTGAAACTGCGATAGGTTCTGCATTTGAAATAATCCGGCACTCAATGAGGAGAGTGTACATTTTTTTTCAATCTCCTTAGCTATTGAATTTCCCGTAATCGGGTGAAGTTGCAGACTTATCAAATGAGAAAAAAAAGTGTTGCTACGTTATACAAATAATTTTTAAGTCTATATCATGCAAATCAACTTTTTACAAATAATTTTCCATCGTGCCCCACTAGTAGAGAAGCATTTGAGTTGGTAAAATCACGGATAGCCCCGTTAAAATCACAGGTTTCCTTGGTAAAATTAAGAATTGCTCATTCAAAATAACAGGTTTGCCCGGTAAGATCATGAGTTGCCCTGCTAAAATCACGAATCGCTCAAGGCAATTCACCTAGTCCATATTTACATCACTGCAGTTCCTCCTCGTTAAACCTTAAAATTTTTCATCGAATCTATGTTAGGCAAACAAAAGTTTTATAAGGTCTTAAAGAAGCAGAAACAAAACTTAACAGATACTTAAACTTTTGACAGATAAGAGTTGCAAACACAATTCTTTTATAAAGATAATACAAAACTGTTACAAAATTTGCATCACCTAAACCACTTTTAAAAAGACTTTACGAAGTTATAACTTCTATAAGAGCTTTGTAGAACCTTTTTTGGAGACTTATGGTCAATTTCATAAAGCCCTTTAAAATATTTATCAAGCTTTTTAGTCCTAAAATGACGTTTATTCCATACAAAAAATGTCATTTAAAAATTTAAAAGCCTTTTAAATGTTTATGAAATGGGCCATTAATCTTTTCCTTCTAAAGAGGCATGGCATGTAAAGGTTTCTTGCAAGCATTTAAAACCGGCCCTAAAGCCAAAAGGGCTGTTTCACAATCCACACTTAAGTAAAGATATCATAAGGAAGTGCACAGTTTTACAATTTCCTGTATTTTTATATAAAGTACTTTTTTTTCTACCACCTTGGCAACACTTACATGAAAATTCCTCACAATTTATTCCTTTTCGTTGTACTTGAAAAAATATAAAATATCAAATGTCGCTTTCCAGCTAATTTTAACGTATTTTTATTTATTTTTATTTTCAGGTGCATGTTTTGTGGGTAATCAATCGGATAGAGGATTGAGGGTACTAGTGGCAACGCCTTTATTTTGTTATTGGATTTTCGGTTCAGTTAATTTGTTCGCCGGATATTTGGTTCACCGCCGTAATGGTCCTTTATCCACTAACGTTTATGGACAACCTGCGCCACCAATTAACCCCAAACATCAAAAAGCTGTTCACATGAAAGGCGTTGGCACATTTTTATTCATCTACTGCATTCCCAGTGCCTTGCTCCTGATTTCGGTCTTTTACGAATTCGCCAATAGTGATGTTTGGCTAAATCTTCCAGCACCGACATACGTTCCAGTTGCAGCTGTCAAAGCTCCAATGTGGCCATTTATGACCAGAGCCTTTATGGAATTGATGATTGGTGTTGTTTCGTCTGCATGGGTTTTGGGACCAAGAATAGCAAATATGTACAAGAATCAAATGACACCCAAGTGCAAACACACCCCAACGAAATATCCACCACCAACGGCTTATAGTACTGCATCTTATCAAACTGTGAGGCAATCATCGGCGAGTACGGCAATTTCTATGGACAAAATATCGAGGTATTCCTCGGCAAGGAAATATCCCACCACTCATATGCCTCGGCATGGATCATCGCGCGGTGGCTATAAAATGCCTCCACAATCATTCGCGCTCTATGGCAATGAGACCATCTTGTAAAGCATGATGGGCAGATTTTGTGTCTGTATTTTAATGTGATATGTTCCTTGATGCGAGGAATCCTTTAAGGCCGATAATATAATGGTCACCTTAAAGGTGGCAGTAACTATTAGTTTCTTAAATTATTTTCTACTCTTATTATATTTTTTAATTTAAAAAATAAGAAAAAAAACTTAATATTTTATTTATAGACCAGTGCCGATGCCTTCAAAAACATTAAAAAGTACAAAAAAATCATAGTAGGATGAAACCCATTGGAAAAGGAGGGGAATATGATAAGAATGAAAGGAAAAATAAATTACGGGCGAGCCGAATTCGGGAAGTGGGTGGGTTGAGTTTTTAATGGTAAAAAATGGTATATCTCGATTTCCGGCAAAACTACAAATCCTATAGAAAAAAGTTGTATGGCAAAGTTGTAGGTAATAAAAAGATCTACAACTTTTGTATCAACAATTTTTTCACATAACCTCAAAATTTATGTGAAAAATTCAAAAAACCGAGCTTTTGGTTTTTTATTTTTATCTTTTTCAAAAACAAAAATTTTTCTACGAAATTTGGTGAAAACTTACCTTATTATGTTCCAAATACACTGTAATTTATTTGCTTTAAAATATTAATTTGTTCACCTTATTTTGACTTTATACCAAAAAAACACCCTAATTTTCAATCGAAAATTCACGTGTCAAAATATCAGCTTTTTTCAAAAAGTCGGTGGGCATTTCGTTCCCTAAAATGTCTATTTTCTGATGGTGTAAAAAAAATTTTACATTAGTATACTATAGACCATGTTCTTGTAAAATTCATAAAATGAAAAAAGCTTGAATTCGAAAAAAAATTTTTATCATTGTTTACAATTTTGGCCTATTTATTCAAATTTACACTTTAATTATTCAAAAAACGTAAGATTTCATGTAACATTGATTAATCTTACGTTTTTTGAGTAATTAAAGTGTAAATTTGAATAAATAGGCCAAAATTGTAAACAATGATAAAATTTTTTTTTCGAATTCAAGCTTTTTTCATTTTTTGAATTTTACTAGAACATGGTCTATAGTATACTAATGTAAAATTTTTTTTACACCATCAGAAAATAGACATTTTAGCGAACGAAATGCCCACCGACTTTTTGAAAAAAGCTGATATTTTGACACGTGAATTTTCGATTGAAAATTAGGGTGTTTTTTTGGTATAAAGTCAAAATAAGGTGAACAAATTAATATTTTAAAGCAAATAAATTACAGTGTATTTGGAACATAATAAGGTAAGTTTTCACCAAATTTTGTAGAAAAATTTTTGGTTTTTGAAAAAGATAAAAATAAAAAACCAAAAACTCGGTTTTTTGAATTTTTCACATAAATTTTGAGGTTATGTGAAAAAATTGTTGATACAAAAGTTGTAGATCTTTTTATTACCTACAACTTTGCCATACAACTTTTTTCTATAGGATTTGTAGTTTTGCCGGAAATCGAGATATACCATTTTTTACCATTAAAAACTCAACCCACCCACTTCCCGAACTCGGCTCGCCCGTAATTTATTTTTCCTTTAATTTTCATCATATTCACCTCCTTTTCCAATGGGTTTCATTCTACTATGATTTTTTTTGGTTTCAAAAATTATCGACCCTGGTCTATTAATTCGATATATAAAAAAAAATTTATCATAAACTTAAATAAGATTCATTAATGTTTTTTTATTTTTTTGTATAATCCTTGTGCCATTAGATTTTAAATTTTTTAAATGACACCGTTAAAATATAAATATAATTATTATTAAATATTACTAATATAAGCTAAATTTAATTTTAAATTATAAAGTTCTATTGACATTACATTAATGTTAGAAGAATTTCAAAAACAAAAACAAGATTAAACTGAAATAAATAGAACTGATTTTGTATACAGCTTTTGGATAAATTGTTTTTTTTTTTTTTTTTTTTATATTTTATGAAAGATAATCTTGACGAATGCTGTGCATAAATTAAAACTCCAACAAGTGAAGGAAATTTAATGATAAAAGTTCTAATTGGATATTTTTCTTTGTATGTTGGCGACTCAAGTGTTTCTTTCATGAATAAATAATAACTGGACTTAGATAAACTTTAAAACAGGAGTGTGCTGTTGATAGTCACTCAAAGAATATTGTATCAAAAAAGGGTTTCTAGAAGAGAGTTTTTCAGTGCGAAGTTAACAATGAGTTTGGTTTCACCTGGTATAGAAATTTAATCAGAGTTACCCAACTAGCACAACAGCTTCTATAAATTGAAATCTCGCAGGTTCTACTTTGTATACAGCTTATATTAAGCTTTCTTCAGAATTTAACTGCTTATAGAAGTTCAGACTTGTTTAACAACTTCTAATAAGTTGTTTAAATACTATTAAAGAAACTTAAACGAAGAAAGCTTGTTTTTCTTATTAGCCTGTTTAATGAATTTATAAAAGCTTTACAGAAATCACCAAGTTTTGTATTTGATTTTTGGTTTTGATATTAAATAATCTAGCTCGGACACTTTTTGGTTTTGACATTGAATAATTTGGCTCGGACATTTTTTTGCTATTTGAACTGATTAAGTTTTTGATTTCATTAATGAATATACTAGGATGGCCGAGTGGGTAGAGTGGTGGACTACCACCAAGCAGATACGAAGTTCGATTCTTGGGTGTGGTAAAAAAATTATATACTTTTAAAATTATTATTAATAGATATACTAAAAACTAATGGAATGTTATATATAATATCAGATCAAAAGATAAAATTCACGATTTAAAACCAGTTAAAAAAGAATTCTTTTTTGTTTTTGTAGTTTTTTTTTTTAATTTCGATAAGACATGTATTAAAGACCTATACAAGCTCTTCCGAAGCTATCTGTCAAATCTCAAAGCTTCGGTAGAGCTTCGTTAAAGCTTCGTTTAAGATCCTTATAGAGGGTCAAATTTGTATAACGTTCTCCTTTTTACATGCCCAACAACCTTACTTAAGTTTAAAAGAAGCTGAAATGTAGCTTTTGTAATACCTTAATCGAAGCTGAAATGTTAGTTGGGTAATTCAGTGCCAGTTTTTAAGTGCAGCATAAGCTTATATATTTGAGTTTTCTTAATTCTATCCGCAATCACAAAAGCCGTTGATGCATTTAAGAAGTAAACTACTTGTACCCCCCCCCCCCCCCCCCCCTCTACAAAAAATCATAGAATCATAGAATTTTTAACGTTTAAATTTTACAAAATGACAATTTTCTAGTAAAGAATGAGCAAGTTCATTTTTTTTTAGAATGGCATAGTTTGGAAAATGGCGTCAGCATAGTGTAGTTATACACAAGGCAATATAACTGAGTTTTTTTCCCACAGTACACTTACGGCCATATTATTCACTCTGGATTTAGTTTGGATTAAAGTTTTTAATCCAAAGTTTTTAATCCAAACTTATTTAAAATTTTAAATCCAATCCATTAAATCTGAATTTCATAAATCCAAGGATTTAATTTTTTGTTCATATTATTCACGCAAAAAAAAATTATGTGATTATTGAATAAATTTTGTATAATTTACATTTATCTTTAATTTTCCTTTTCAAAATGCTTGACACTTGTGAAAATTAATTTTACATCTGGATTTATAAAGTTAAACAGACATCCAGAGAGCAGTTTAAATTTATTTGGAATTAACGAGATTGGATTTAAAAAATTGGGTTTAAGATTGGATTTAAGTTGTGAATATTATGGATTTGGATTTATTTTTGACATTTGACATTTCCTTACATCCAGATGTATTTTTAAACTAGTGAATAATATGGCCGTTATAGAAGGTAATATATTGCGCATCTTGCACACACACAAACAAAGAAGACCAAAAGTGAGGAACTGTCAAATTCCATGTGTGTAATAAAATAACTACCACTTCTAATAGGTCTGTTTGGGTACTGCCTAAAACAGAAATATTTCTACTTTTTTCAACATTTTTAACTCAATTTCTGTTTGGGTACTATGAAACCATGGTATAAAAAGACAAGGTATGATCATTAGAGCCGCCATCTTACAAAATGGGGTAATAAGGTTTTGACGTTTAATATTTGGCAAAGTCAAAAGCAACAACAATTTAAAAGAAAAATTTGTTTACAACAACAATTTCAATGGGCAGCTGTCAAAACCTTAAGTAGCCATTTTTAAGTTTTGACAGTTCTCGATACTGAGTTTTTTCTAATGATCATACCTTCTCTTTTTATACCATGCTATGAAACTGTGTAGTTTTATACATTATTTTTGACAATTGTAAACAAGAGAGTTGACCAAAAAGAATTACAGAAAAGTGACAGTTCCTCTCCTTTAAAGCCTGGTACGCTGCTCGCGCTAAATTTTAGCCGAAATTCCCATACAAGTTATCGATAGTTTGTATGGGATCCATTTTAGCTCAGATAAAATTTTTCGATAATTTGTATGGGAGCTAAAATTTAGCGCGAGCTGCGTACCAGGCTTAAGCTCCGATTTTTACAACCCGCGAGAACTTGAAAAAATGAAAACTCGGAATATATTACCTTGTATATGTGTGTATTGTGGCTTTTTCCAAAGTACTTATCCTTTTCTATGAAAAGGAAGTAGGTACTTCTTATACGCACATATGTGCCCATGATTATGAAAGTGGACTAAGTCACTTTTTGAATTGTTTGAAGAAAAACTTACATAATTATTTTCTTATAACGATTTATTTATATTTCTTTTATGAAATCACTAGAGGAGCAATAAAGAAGATTATTCTGCGATTTCGCTTTCAAATAAACTTTACCCCTTAAATAATAATTATTTTTAGGCTAGATTTGATGCCATTTTTGGGAGTGACTTAGTCCACTTTCATAATTAAGGGCACATATTTGGTTATAGACTTTTTTCGATTTGACGTTCAATGTATTTCCCATAAAAAAAGAGAAGAAGAAGAAGGCTTAACTACATTGGTCACTTTTTGCAAAAGTACAAAAGCAAAAATATATTTCTTCCTCGCTAGCGTAGTTAGTTTGTAAAAAAGGTATATACATTTTTTTTAATAAGATTTCTCATCATTTGTTTTAATTTTCCAGCCCGAAAACTTATACAAAAATGCGTTTGAATATTTTTACTTTTGTAGATACTTTTCCATTTTTAGAGCCAATTTATTTAAGGCTTAAACTTCAATCTCGTGTAAATTTATGCACACACTCATTTATTTTTGTTTATCTCGCGAGCCATTTTTATACTATTTTTAAGTAAAAAATAAACCGAAAAATACTTTCAAAAATATATTTTTGTATCACCCTCTTATTACTGCCAACTAGTTATTTTTACTACTCGCCGCCAGGTAGCAGTTCAATTATTGGTTCTTGTCTAAATTTTTGACGTTTCAATTTTTTTGTAAAAGCGGGAATTTAATTTTTGTAGGTAGTAACAAAAATTAAAAACAAAAAAAAAAACGTTGTTCTCTGTGCATTCTGAAACAATTTTAATAAATTTCAAATAAACAATAAAAATAAACCTTAAATTAAATAATTTCTATGCAAACATGGATCAATATCCTACTGAAGAAGAGGAATATGAGCTCCTTTATCAGGAGGAAATGGAAATGATTGATGATAGTAAGTAGCTTTGGCAAATAAAAGGAGAATAATAATTAAAAGTTAATAATTTAAAGTTCCAGAAGAACAATTAATGAACGAAGTTGATCAAGTCCTAAATAATGAACCACAACCTTGTTGTTCCAAGAGCATCACTCAAGCAACAGAAAATGATGATTTCTTTCCTGATTCGCCACAACTTTCACAAATCTCTGGAACAGCTGTCAATCGTCGTCTATTTGGAACTCCAACTGGGGCGAAAAGAGCATTTTCCACTCCAGTTGCCAAACGAATGGCACCAATCGAGGAAATAGTCTTACCACCGGATGTCCAAGAGGAACTACAAAACATTGGACTGAGTAAAAAGCGAAGACTTGAAAGAGATCTCTTTGGAGACATTGATGACTTGGATGGCAATATCACCTACGTAGACCAAGAGGCTAAGAAGAAGAAACTCGATGAGGATCGTGACCGAGAAATGATACAAAAGGTTCTCGAAGCCAGAAAACTTCATCAGGCAATGTCGAATGCATTGAAGAAACCTAAAGTCAGTCAACTCGATGCGATTCATGATTTTAAGATGAGGAATCTTTCTTATCATGTTCCACAGTGAGTTACAGTTAAATGGGATCTCTTGAAAATTATGTTATTGTATTTTTATTGTTTTTCAGGTGGCCATTTATACCTTTACAGCGGAGTGACCATGAACGAGTCTACGTTCGATACCACTCGATGGACTATGAAACGAAACACATAAATGACATCAATGTGTTTAGCAAAGGCTATCGAGGACTTCTTGGTGAGTCTAAGGAAGACATATGGAATGATGCTAGGGAAATGGTATTGAATAACTCAACATGTTTGGCAGAAATCCTAAAAGTTTAATTTTTAGGTCGTGCGAAGAATGACAACATCTAGTACACAACAAGCTATAAATCCGCCTCGTGCTATTGATGTTCCTGAACAAGGTCTTGTAGGCTCGAGTAACTTATGGGTAGAAAAGTACAAACCTAAGAAGTACTTTGACTTGCTCTCTGATGAAGGCACTAACCGAAATCTTCTGTATTGGCTTAAGATGTGGGATAAAGTTGTATTTGGCAAGTAAGTGGATCTGATTTTGTTTTAAAAAGTTCTACCTAAACTTACAACTCGTTCCCTAAATATTCCAATTAGCTTTAGGAACTTGAACCATTTTGATACAATCATTCTTGAACTCTAGTTTTGTTAAGTACTGGAGGCGGGCATTTAACACTGGTCTACAAAATTTAATTTTTTTTTGGTGCGGGCACTTAAATATACTTTTCTATAGGTTTTTGATGTGCTGAATTCGAATCTGAAGTCAGAAATATCCTATCAGCTCCCGTTTTTGAAATATTACTGTTTGAAAGTTAAAATCGTGTTTTGACTTATTTTGAAGTTAACAAGATTTTCCCCACATGAACCAAAATATACTTTTCTGAAGGTTTTTGATGTGCTGAACTCGAATCCGAAGTCAAAAATATCCTAGCAGTTCACGTTTTTGAAATATTTTTGTTAGAAAATGCAAAAAAAACGTTTTTTTACTGCTTTTGGTGCTATGCCTTAATTTGGAGAAAATTTTTTTTAAATATAAATCATAACGGTTTCTATAAGAATTATTTTCGTTCTTCCAAAACCCGTTTAAATCTTTACAATATCTTTTTTACTGCGCGAGATATCTTAAAATGAAGTAAGAATGTTTGGCTTAATTTATCAAAAAAGGAGATGAAAACGTGATACATTACAATGAGCCATAAAACTGACAATATCTCGAACAATAAAAAAGATATCGAAAAGATTTAAAAAATTCTTGAAAGAAGGAAAACAGTTCTTACAGAAACCGTTTAAAAAAAATTTCTTCACATAAAAGCATAACCTCAAAAGTAGTTATGTTTGCATCTTCTAACGGTAATATTTCAAAAACGGGAGCTGATAGGATGTTTTTGACTTCAGATTCGAGTTCAGCGCAACAAAAACCTTTAGAAAAGTCTCGTCCCTTAGTCTCGCCACCAAAAACGTTGTTGACTTGTGTAATTATGTGGACCCAGTGGTTATTGGAGTCCTCTTGAAAGTCTACTGGCCACAATCTTAGTTTCGTTTGATTTTTGCCTCTAAATGAATTCCTGTGCATAGAAGTCGCCTTCAATAACATCGACTCGTTGGCAGTATTATCTGCCCTGTCGAAAATATGCTTGGTAAATTGATAGAGCTAATGCTTGTTCTTCTCCATTTTAATGGTCTCAAATTATGATCTCAAATGGGACCATAACTCAATCAATACCCAAGTACATTAACTACACAGTTTAAATTTAAAAACTTTCAAACTTGGGATATTGCTGTTCATACTACTTATAAGACGTCATGATGAGCAAATAGATGGTTTCGTTTTACAGCGGATGGGATTGACTGGCTTTCCAGAACCTCAGTACAAACTAACTCCTTCCGTATCTTATCATGACAGATTTCCTGGTGTTCCTCTACACTTTTCCAATACGAAATTTTCTTGCAAAATCCGATCTTCTGTGGTGATTTAAAAAAAGTGCTCCAAGTCTTTTTTGCCCTGTTGCCAAACTGGAACTGAAGATGGCAATTCTCCTTATTGAGATGTGGGAATCATGACTGCTGGAAAGTCAAAAAGTCTGACGATGTGTATAGTTGTCTTTTGAACCTTACACACAATTGTCTCAATTTTAGATTTTTACGTGAGAAGCATCAAGATATACACTGCCGGTCAACAGAATAGGTTCATCCTATAAACGAAAAATAAAAACTTTATACTGATACACAAAAAAAACAGTTTCAAAACAATACATTAATACAATTTAAGATCTTTTATCGATGGGTCAATAGAAGAAGTTTACATAGGGAAAAGAGAATAAAATGACTCATAAATAGTTTCTATCGATAGTACATATTGGTTTTATTTTACTGTTTTTGAAAGAACAATTTATTTTGTCAGGCTTATTTTCATGGAATTTCGGTTATTTTAAATTGTTATCCTCACTTATAAAATTCCTATAATTTAATCAATTTCTCACTTTAAAAAATTAACATTAGGAAGGTAGGATAGAACCATATCTATGTAAATTGTGCAATTCAGTCATTTTTTAATGGAAAAATATGTATAATTTTTTTTGCTTAAATAATGATAGAGATGAAAAATTCGTAAACAAGCTATTTCCAATTTTCGTTTCCGAGAGTAGCCAAATATTCCAACAGTGCGACAATTTTATTCGTTTGTATATAAATAAATAATAATGAATAAATCAATAAACTCTGAAAAACCCATTTCGACAATGATTTTGAACGAATTAGTAGTCATTCAAGACAACGGAAAATAAAGGTCAATTTTTTTTTTGAGGGTTTTAAAAGAGTTTGGTTTCCTAGGAATCTTAAGATGGTATTAGCTTCTCAAGTCTCAAGTCCTTTCAGGCATTGTTAATGCAGAAAGTTTGGGAATCCTTAAAAAACCACACATTTGATCGCCTTGTATCCCGTTAGCCTATGGCCACAGAAGAGACTAGGGTTTAAAACTTCGTTTCCGAGCTTAGCATCAATTGACTTCCACACATTGATTTCTGATGACAAAGTCATTTACAGTATTGGTTAAGCTACATTTTTTCTTAATTTCAATCTTATACTTAGATGGGACCAAGATATGGTTGATTTCCTTTGCACAGCAGTATTAAGTGGTGATAGTTTACCTAAGCTCTTAATAATTCTAAAATCCCCAAAAGTGTTAATAATGATTTAGGTTGCCATATCTTCGGAACGGATTTGAATTTCTCACTCACTAAATTTAATTTTATTTTCATAGAGAGTTCAAGCCAAGAGAAGAAAAGGAAGACACCAAAGGTTTAAGGAACTTCAATAAGCAAACAGGCAAATTTGAATTGAAAGGAGGATGGAAGAAAACAAGGAAATCCAATCTAAACACAAATGTTGACCCTCTCGGAAGACCTATGCAAAAAATAGCTTTGCTCTGTGGACCTCCTGGTTTAGGAAAAACAACCTTAGCGCACACTATAGCTACTCATGCTGGCTATCAAGTAAGAGAAGTAAATGCCTCTGATGACAGAAGTCCGGATGCATTTCAAATGGCACTCGAGAATGGCACTCAAATGACATCTGTATTGAACACCGACAAGAGGCCTAACTGCATTATTTTAGGTTTGATTTTTGTAATCCAACTTTAAACAAAATCTAATAACATCCTTGAAATTTCAGATGAAATCGATGGAGCACCCAGACAATCAATAGAGTTCCTCATACGCTTTATATCTGATAATGTGGTTGCCAAAGCTAGCAAAAAAGGTGCAAAAACACAGAAAAATGTTTTGAGACGGCCTATTATTTGTATATGCAATGATCTTTATGAACCTGCCTTGAGACAACTGCGTCAAGTGGCCTTTGTTGTAACCTTTCCTCCAATCGCCTCACCTCGCCTTGCTGAGAGGTGAATTTTGAAATTTGTCTATATGTTTTAATGTGATGATAGATTAATCATTTTGTAGACTGATGGAGATAGCCAGAAAAGAAAGGATTAAGACAGATTTTGGAACGCTTATCTCACTGGCCGAGAAATCTGGAAACGATGTTCGGTCCTGCATATCAACCATGCAATTTTTCAAGTTTGTTTTTGTTTTGTTTTTGAAATTTGGAATCGGCTTTGATTTGTGTTTCTTATTTATTTCAGCGCAATGAAAAAAGGCATCACCTTGTCAGATGTTCTAAATAGTAATTTTGGCCTTAAGGATCGACATAGAGGACTGTTTGATGTGTGGGGTTCAATATTCAAGGTATTGTCACCTTATAAAATAAAGAGGGAACCCAAATTAATATTTTAAATTTCAACAGATACAACGACCTCAAAAACAACTCGATGCAAAAGGTGCCGCTGATGGAGGTCCTTTGGTATCAATGACAGATATGAGTCAATCTACCCGCGTAAAACATATTCTACAAGTTGTTCATTCTGGAGGCGATTATAATATGTTAGTTTGGAGAAGTTCTATAAGAACTGCAAACTAATTTTCTTCGTTATTATGAACTGCAAACTAATTTGTTTTTTTTTTTTTTTTTCAGTTTAATGCAAGGAGTTTATGAAAATTATCTTCAACAAAAAATGCCAGATCCTTATTTGAATGGTGTCACTGAAGCAACCAAATGGTTTTGCTTCTCGGACACAGTCCAACAACATATTCAACACTTGCAGAATTATACAGTATACCCATATCTGCAGTATGGTTTTGTCGTTTGGCATTTGCTGTTTGCCACTTTGGCTTATCCAAATGTTAGTTTTCCAATGCGCGGACATGAGGTTAGTATGAGAAGAAAATTATTTATTTATTTTTATATGTATTTATCTTTTTTTTATCATGAAGCTTTTTTTAATTTTGTATCACATTCAGCGACGTAGAGTAAGTAGACGAATTTGTCCATCAGTGGACCCAGTTAGTAAGCCTTTTGATCAAAAGGGTACCCGTGACTGTCGCACACCTTAGGAATGCGAAGTTATATCTACCGCCCAAGGTAGCTTCCGGCTACGTGACAAGCAACTGTCTTAGAAATCGGTTCCCATTCAGATTCCTAGGTTTTGAAGCGAGATCGTTTAGCACAAATCCGATGTTGACTGATTAACTAACAATGGAAATGACTACATTGCGAACATCAGCCTGAAAAACGTTTGAATGGCTATTCTTACTCGTTTTTCTGCAACCTTATTATTTCTTGTGTATTGAGGACTTCGTTCATGAAAATTAGTGGTTTTCCTCTTTCGGAATGCCCCTTCAATATCTAAAAGGGTGTATTGTTTGTCTAGCAATAGTTTCATCAGTGGTGATTTTACTATATTACCGAGCAATGGTAAAATCTAAAGGAATAACTACATTGGCTCAAAAAGTGAAAAAGTACAAAAGTGAAAATTTTCAAACGCATTTTTGTATAGTTTTTCGGGATGAAAAATTAAAACAAATGACGCAGAAAGCTTATTTTTTGGCCTAAAAAACAATTTGTATACTCTTTATCACAAAACAATTGCGCTAGTCAGAAAAAAAAACTTTTCACTTTTGTACTTTTTCAAAAAGTGGTGTATGTAGTTAAGCCTTAAGACTATCCCGGTTTATTTCATTAATTTATTGATAGTGATCGTAAACCTTTCTCGACATTAAAGGCTAAATTGATATTCTGGCTGATTCTTGGTTTTTTTTTTCACATCGATCTGTGGCGATCAGGTCATTCCCAAATAGTTCTAGACGATCACACAAAATACCCAACAAAATTGTTGATATATGCTTCTGACCAATATCTTGAACTCTTGTAGGTCAGGTGGATGGAGATTGGAGAGGTTTTGTTCTGTCCTTTTTTTCAACTTGCCTCTTTCGTATTTTTTTTCGATCTTTTCTTCTTTTTTCGATGTAGATCTCTTAGGCTGTTCCCTTAGTTGCTTTTGGCCTTGACTTCACTCTTCTTTAAGGTCACCTAATGAAGCCTTTGGTTGTGTGCTTTTTATTTCTTGTTCAAACGCAGATCTAATTTTATTTCCTGGCAATGCAATGTGATAAATGCATAACCAAGGTTAGTCAATGATGTTCTAAAGTCACTTTGAAGTCTCCCTAATTCTTTTATTCAATTTCATTCATATTTCTTGTAAGCAAATGAAGACAAGTTTATGTTTTCTATTTCTCATTTATTAAAAACAATTCAAATATGTCTGCCATAACAACATAAATGCACATTTATTCAGAGTAATTTCATATCCCAAAGAAACACACTCCCATCATCATCGACATCGACAGCACAACGAACTTTCTACCGGATGTCCTCTGAAGATAAAACTTTAGCTCTCTTCTTCAGCAAAACTCATTAAGTCCCCTCTTGTTGCTTGACATACTTAAAACGTAATAACATTTTATGGAAATTCGCACATTTATTTTATTTTTTTTTTGTTTTTGAAATTTCCATAATTGGTTTTTATTTTCTATTCCTCATAAAACAAAAAAAAAGTCTATTTACCAAGAATATAATTTTCTCATCCTTTAACCAAGCAATTTTGTCATGCAGCAGCACACATTGCAATCGAATAAGTCCATTTATAGGCTTCTAAAAAACTATAGGCATGATTTTTCATATCTACTCCATTCCATCATTCAGTTGATGGTGTTTCTTGTGGAGAGATCACAAAACAGCAGCTTGGAACTTGGAGCGAGTGCGAGTAGTCTGCACTTGTTTGCTCTATGGCAACTCATACAAAGATGCTTTGGGGACCTCGACATCCTCGTAGCCATAGAACGAACCAAAGTCAGAGGCACCATTCATTCATTCATTTCATCCATCCATCTACACAAACCTCGCATCACTAAATGTTGGCTTTTGTCTTCAATTGCCAAGAACGGAACCGAACCGAACTCTGAACAGAACGGATAAGCGGACGTATAGGCAGCGGGGTAGTGTGCCAGCCGAGCCTGGGTGAACAAATGCTGATGGGGACATAAATTATGCAATCTTCATTACCCTTTAGTGAGATAAAGATGACGAAAATAAAATCTATCCTTTTATGTCTTTATCCTTTTAATGAACATTTTTCCTCCATCGGCATCATCGTATGGTTCCATGGAGCATGCGATTCAGCTGCTGCTTAGAATTACCAACAGTAGTAGCCCCAAATCGAGGACCCGGTTTTTGTGTACCCAGCACATGTCATCATATTATATTTTGAAAAGATTCTTCATAAAAATTCCCTAACAAAGAATTTCTTTGGTTTAATAAATAATGAACAGGAGGAGGCGAAGGCACGGGAGAGGGTGGTGGTTGTGTTTTTGTGTTTGTACAAATTTGCTGAAATTGAGAGAGAAATTTCACAATTTCACAATTAAACTGTGGCCTGTGAACATTTTCGATTCTGATGCAGTTAAGGGAAGGAATTAAAAATGCATCTAGCAATTAGGGATGCATTCAGGATGTAGATGAAATTATTATAAAGTAAAAATTTTACCCAAAGAAAAGCTCTGTATTTGGTTTTTTGTTTACTCTTATTTTTTGTTTCTTGTTTGGTTTGTTTACAGTTTAACCAAAAGACTACGTTACAAAAGCAGCTCTTTCAAAGTTTCAGAAAAGGCATTTGCTGCGGCTCAGTTGGTATTGGTCAGGGTAAAGTAATTTTGGTTGAGACTGTGCCAATGTTGAAGAGAATTCTATCACCAAAAATGAGAACTGTTGCAGTGCAACTTTTGTCAGAAAAGTAAGTATTTTGAAAATGAACAAAGATACCTATTTATTATGTATTCCTTCTTTTGTTTTTTAGAGAAAAAGAAGAATTTACTCATACGATAAACATTATGGTTGATTTAGGACTTACTTATACCCAAGTAAGGATCTCCGAAGGAACTTATAATTATCAAGTAGAACCTGATTTGGATACACTGGCACAATTTCCTGGTAAAAATTTAATGAAACTAATAAATGCGTTTAGAGATTTAATAATTCTTTTTTTTAAGGTTGTCCGGGAATACAAGTTAATTATCTTGGAAAACAATTGATTTCACGTGAAATTGAAATGGCACGAATGAGAAGATCAGTTCCAAAAGCAATAGCTGGAACACAGAAAAATAAAAATGCTGAAAATGGAGAAAAAACTACTAAGACAGCAGAAAGCATAGCAAAAGATACTCAAACTGCTTTCCTTGAGAGGATAAATCCAAAATGGATCGCTGATAAGAAGCCCAAAAAAGTGAAAAAAGTAAGATTTTGTATTGATAGTTTTGTGGGTCTTATTAGTTAGTATGTACTTGGAAAAAGCATTCGATAGAAGATCTATTCCATTTTTGGGTCTGTATCGTCGTCGTAGACGAATCAGTAAAAGTACTCAATAATATTTTGTTTGGGTCAAATTCAAATTCATGGTAAATATTCCACACAGTGTTTCTGTTACGGAAGAGTATATTTTCACTCTCATATATGATTCTATTAGATTCCAGTTAGATATACCTGGAAAAATTTATTTATTAAGAAGCCACAAACTCCATGATATCTTTATAACAAATGTCAGTTGTTTGGAAATTAAAAAATCCTTGATTAAAAGATAATCGAGAGTCAACAAATCGGCCCTAAATAAGAGATATTTTTTCTAAATTTATTTTCAATATTTATATTGAAAATTTGACTGGAAAATTAGTCAAGAAAATTTCCGTTAAGAAAAAGACGTTGACCAAAATTCTAGTCCCCGATGTTTCCTCAATGTGCTCAATTTTCCAAAATTGAAATTGATAGCAATTTGTAAGAAAATTTGCAATCAAGGGAAATATATCGTCGATGTAGTTCTAATACCTCGTAAAGTCTATTTTTCAGGAGAGGCAAAAAACTAAGTATGAAATGTATGAGAATCAATACAAATGATCCGGTTTTGATTAAGCGAAGCTCTGAACATATCGATGTTAGGCAAACAGGATGTTTTCTATTACATCCGGATTTTTTTCAGCAATATAATTGCATCATTAGTAGGGTGGGTCAATATACAATTTTTTGGATTTTCAAAAAGGCTCAGCGATTAAAGTGTGCTAAATGGTTCGGTTAGCTTATAAGTAAAATTTCATCATTTAAGCCTAAGTGCCTCCGGATTGTGGTTTAATTTTTGAAAAAAGCTGATTTTTGCCTAAAAACCACACATGCTTTGCTTAATTTATTGTTATCTCATTTCTTATACAAGCTAATTCAGGAGCATGTGATAAAAAGTTTAAGCGCGTAGGTTAGTTCGGGACAAGACAAACATCGTATTGGAGGGGGTTAATATTCGCCCCCATTCAGCCAGGAGGGGAAATTTTCTAAAAAAATGATGTAATTAGGAAAAATATTATTAAAAATCAACGGTTATACCTACAACAACATGTTATACCTTTTTGTTAAGCCCAAAATCCCAAAAATAATGATTCATTAGTCCAAAATATCCATTTTCTGGGTTACGAGGTATTAGAACTACAGCGACAGTATGCTTCTTTTAGGACCTTTCTAACACAACACTTTAAAAGTTTTTGGCTTATTTCATGTTCCAAAATGGAGTAAGTGCGTTTAGTTTGAGTTTGTCTACCTGGAAAAGATTACGGACTCTATTATAGAAACAAAATTTTAAAGGACTCGGATCCTTTGAAAGAAAAAAGTTGTTTCATCCAGATTTGATAAAATTTTAATACGTTGCGGTTTACAACCTTTCGATCAAAAAGAAAAAAATCACTTCCGGTTTAACTGTGGCAAAAGTTGGAGTGAATAATATTGGTAGCTAGTTTCAAAAAGTTCATGTGTGTTCATTTTCAACCCCATTCATAATTTCTAAGGTTAAATACTATTCAATTAGTATTCTAAGCAAATGAACTAAAAAACTTTGCTATTCACTTTTCTACGAACCAATAAAAAAAACACTTTTTTTTATTTCTATGTATTACAATTATTGAAAAGGTTTCAAAAAATCAAAAAAAAAATGTATCAAAACTTACATTTAATCAGAATCCCATCATCATTTTGCCCTTCTCAACCTTTTCATATAATGAATATGTGTTCGAAAAAAAAGTATACAACTTAAATATTTCCCACTTTCCATACAAATTGCATTCTATTTCAAATATTCCCTAGCCATAAGTGGCAATCCTTTGTTCCTCGTGCGTACCTACTCCACTCATATTAAAAAGAAACAAATATGTAAACGAAAAAGTAAAATTGTATCAAAAAATTGAAAGTCAATTGAAACTTTTAAATTGCGTATAAGTTGAGTCAAAGCCAAAAATGGGTTTTGCCTGTGAAACGAGTAAAAATTCAAATTAATATCGCACAATAGAATTTATATGCACTTCCCTACCCAATTTATCTAAACCCTTGAAAATAAAATACGATCCACAAGTTTTTTTTTTTTTCTTTCATTCGTCTTGTGCAAAAGAAACCACAATGGCGGTGGTATAGTAAAAGGGCTCGCTCAGCTCAACACATTGGCTAACCTCGAAAATTCCCACCCTTTGGTGTTTTGTTGAAATGGCAGACGCATAGTTTTCAACCCCTTTTTTTTATATGTTTCCTTTTATAATGTTTGTTGTTACATAACTTTCCGCCCCTTGTGTTCAAGTGCAAGATAAAAGGGCCAACTAAGAGAGAGTGAGCTGAGAAATGATAGTACGGAAGTCGATTCCAGCGACATCCTTTATCCCCCAAAAGTAGTAGTAGTAGCCAATCTACTGATACTATTCTAATTATATCGATTTATTGACTATACTACCTAAAAGACCTTGATTTCGTGAACTTAAATCCCCGAAATCCTGTAGGGAAAAGGGATTTCCGTAATGGCTTGCTTTGCTTCTCTTTTCTTCTTCGGTTAGAATGCCTGCACGAATTTCATCACAGAGTGGATTTGATTTCCTTTCTTAAAAGGATCACAGCCAAAAACAAGAAGTTATTTGCTTCCATTCAGTGTGGCAGTTTTTTAATGCCAATAAATCAATTACACTCTGCCGATGGAATGAATTTTCTTTTTTTTACTCTGAAGGGTGTGTGTGCCACACAATATCATCCATAAAGACTCCACTGTATCCAATGTATATCCGGGATACGGGCGAATCCCTTATGGGATTTTGAAAAATGACTCGACCATAATGGAGGATTACCAAATAAACAAGAGAGTATAGAAGATCTCTGGAAACATTTATTACGTTTAAGAAGTTGAGCCTTTTTCTTTGGTCGTGGTGTGTTGGTATTGTAGTTGTTTTCACCAAGTTGTTGTGCTTCGTTTTATACTTTTACGAGCAACAAATAACATTGTGGAGCTTTATCAAATAACGCAGGGTAGATTAGGATAACTCAACCAGTTAGCCGTTCGTCGTCGTTGTCGTCCGAACTCTCCTAATCCAAGGACATTACAATCTAATATCAAATCATACACAGTCAGAAGAGACGTAATGAGAAAACTTCCATTTTCTCCATTTCTGTCCTTTGGAGCGCACCTTGAAGTGCGGCGGCGGCGGCGGTGGCAAACAATTTGAAGAGGATTCACTCCAAATGTGCTGCAGAGCAGAAAACTAAAGTATTCGGCTTCCACAAACATAATTATAAAGTTAAATTGAAAATAAATCCTTTTGTTTCGAAAAGCGAGGAATATTCGTTGCTCGAGGCCAAAACGTCCAAGGCAATAAAGTTCAATTTTCGAATTGTCTGTTGGTTGGAGATGAGGTGGGTGTGGAAAGGAATATGAATGGATATTCGTTTCATTCTATCGACAAGATTTTCCAATTTATAACAATGCCTCTGCAAAAAGCAACCAATGATGATTTTTATTTTTTTGTTTTTTTTTTTTTTTTGTTCACAGATCCCAAAGGATTTCTTTGGCAGGGTAATAGTTAAAACAGCGGAGGTTCTAGCAAAAGAGGGTGAGTTTGAGAAAATTGTGTTTTCGTATTAAAATTGTTATTTGTTTTTAACTAAAGCAAATCTTATTGTATTGTTTTTACTTGTTTTATTTGTTTCTTTACAGCTGAACTTGATCCAGTTGTTAAGAGTCCTATTTGGTTTAAGTACAAATTGGGATTTACGAATGCGGTTAGGAAAGATGTTACCATCAATGATTTGCTTTGAATTTATTTTTTATTCGTTTAAAGTTAAATGTAATTATTTATTATAAGAAATGTGATAAAATAAAGTTTTTTTTTTAAACTAACAGACAGTGATGTATTTTTTCTGTGTTTTATAATTCACATCTGGGTCTTTCACCTTATACAAAATCCGGTGCAAATAGAGTTGTGCTTGAGTTAGAATAAATTATCAATCTGGTTTAGGAACTACGAAGTACTACTCCACTTTTTAAAGGAATAAGGATCCAGAAGTGACAGTGGAATGGGAATCCCAGGAAAAGGGTTTTTTTTTAAGAAATTAATAATATTAACCATTTGCAAGAACAACAGCTACAAAAAGAAAGAAAAAACCAAAAATGAAAAGTTTTCCTTGGAATTTATTGGTATAGGCAACAAAATTTCTAGGAAATTTCGCTGTCATTTCATACTATTGTTTGTTTCCTGGAAATTAATTCCGAGGGAGATACACGATTGCCAAAAAAATTCCGAGTAAAAAAAATATTCTGAAGGAAACAAAATTCCTCTGGAGAATCTGGATAGGGCTCTATATAAAAAGACTTATTATGCACCTAAAAATATTGATATACATAGGTAGGTACTGTACTGAAACATTTTAAGGGTTAAACAAAAAAAGAAAATCCATTTGCTTAAGAATTTTTCATAAAATTAAACACTGACCGCAATAATTGTGAAAAAACGATAGTTTTTCTATAGGTATAGTCTAACATTTCTGGGCATAAATCTAGTTAACAGGAATAAAGGACTCCTTTGTTTTTATGTAAGTAATTCAACGACATTGCATAACAACCCTATATCTACAAATCAAAAACTTTTGCTTGAATCCTCGTTTCGCAATTAGTTGAGTTATCTCATCTCTAAATACAGAACGAGCTGATTTCTCTTAGTTCTTACTAACAAAATCAAAAGATTATGAACGCAGCGCTTAATTAGTACCTATATTTCAAAATAAGTGTTCCTTCTGATTGCGTTAATTCGGTAAAACGGTTATATTTCAAAAATGGGAGCTGATCGAATATTTCTGACTTCGGATTCGAGTTCAGCACACAAAAAACTTCTAAAGTGTCCAATAAATGACTTGTTAAGTTCTTTCGAAAGAAAGTCTAAAAGACTAAATAAGGCGTTTGTCGCCTGAATTTGATGTACGGGGATCTCGTAGGTATACATCGGGAATTTTTTAACAAAGAATTTTTTTTTTGTTTTATTCAATTTTTATTACTTTATTTTTCAAAAAACCATTATTTAATTCAATTTGTTTTATTTGCGCTTGCAAATACTTTCACAAATAGACTTAGATTTGTATCGGTTTTGATTGCCACCACATCCTCCATAATTAAACTTTTCACATGACTTCGATCTTGGATTATATGCCCAAGCTGTTATCCTCCTATTGCAGGGTCCTTTGTCTGGTCTTGATTTACAATCTGAAAGGAATTTTTTTTGTTTAAAAGGGTGTTTTTTTTTTGGAATAAATAATATTAACCCCTTGCAAGAGCAACAGCTACAAAAAGAAGGACAAAAGCGAAAATTATTTTGCAATTCATTTTAAATTGAAGATGATATCAAAGTTGAAGATGATTCACTGATGCTGAAAACTTGTTCGACAAGCATTTTTATATGAAAAGTGATGCGAATTTTTTCCATAGTAAATGTATTGTTTTTATTGCTAAAGAAATAAACAATAATGGTCTTATTGAATTAGCACGAGGCCCAATTTTGTTTTGTTTATCTTGAGATAAGATGCGAAACAAGGATTCAAGCTCAAGTTCATGTTTTGGAGATATGTATAAGAACCATTGTCTTTTATCAAGATTTGGAAAGATCAAATACAAAACTAACACTAACTTTGCTTTTTATGTTTCGCTAAAAAATTGATAAAAACAAACAGTTCCATTTCAAAAATAAAATAATTAAGAGGTTGTAATACAATTTTATTGTATTACATAAAAACAAACGTATTTCACGTATTTTTTCCTTGACATCTTATCTCATGATAAACAAAAAAAAAAGAAAAACGCGTGGTTTGTTAACAATTGGATGCAAATGCACATGTTTATTGTTGGAGACCTTATTTAAACGATTATACAATGAAATTTCAATAATATTTGCTTAATCTTATAGAAGATTCTTGTAAACATTAAAAATGTGATTACTATATAAACCTCTAAATGAAAAGGGTTTCAGCATCAGTGTATCATCTTCAACTTTGATATCTACAACTTCTTCATTTTAAAATGAATTGCAAAATAATTTTCGCTTTTGTACTCCTTTTTGTAGCTGTTGCTCTCGCAAGGGGTAAATATTATCGGCTCCTTAAAAACTAAGAAAACCCTTTTAAGCGAAACATTTCCTTTCAGATTGTAAATCAAGACCAGAAAAAGGACCCTGCAATAGAAGGATAACAGCTTGGGCTTATAATCCACGATCAAAGTCATGTGAAAAGTTCAATTATGGAGGATGTGGTGGCAATCAAAACCGATACAAATCTAAGTCTATTTGTGAAAGTATTTGCAAGCGCAAATAAAATAACTTGGACTATACATAAATAATGAATTTTTTTGAAAAAATAAATTTTTTGCAGAAATCGAATAAAACAACTTATCAGAAACAAAATATTTCTTTGATTCAAACAAAACGACATACCTTTATGTACAATACATATGTATGTTGTATATTATCCCGATTTGCAAGAAATTCTCGTACATCACCAAATCCTAGTCCTTAAGTCTTTCTTTCGAACGACATTATCAATCTTAGTCTTCAAAAAAGTTGTGTATTATGTAGAATAGAATGTTTTAAGTTTTTTTTTTAAATAGGTGTGAGTAAAATTTTAATTTAAAATAATAAATAGGGATGGGAAAAACCGGCAGATTTAAACCGGTTTCGGTTTTTTTTTGCTTCGGTCAACCGGTTTTTTTGTCCTCGCGGTTTAAACCAGTTTTTACAAAAAAAAAAACCGAAAAACCGAAAAAAAAAACATCCAACAAAGACTAGACAAAAAACTGAAAACCCTCAAAACATTAATTCCCTTTTTTAGCTTACCATATAATTATAAATTTTCAATCATATTCAGCTTAAAAAATTCCTCAAAACTCATATTAAGAGTGAGTTAAGAACTAGTAATGGGAAAAACCGGCCGGTTTTTTTGCTTCGATTTTTTTCAGTTTTTTGTCCTGCCGGTTTAAACCGGTTTTTGCAAAAGAAAACGAAAAAAAGACCCCATGAGACAAAAAACTGAAAACCCTCAAAGCTCTCATTCCCTCTCTCAACTAACTATATAATTATCAATTTTTATTCATATTCAGCTTAAAAAATTCCCCAAAACTCCTACTAAGAGTGAGTTAAGAACAAAATCAAACTAAAAAAAGCTTTGCTTATAGAATTTCTTCGAAAATTTTTGATTTTGGTTGACAAATTAGGTTATTTTTTTTTTTTTTGACTGTCAAATCAAACAAAAAACCGAAAACCGATTTTCCAAAATTGTATAAATGATAAAACAAAATTGTTGGTCCGTTTTCAAAAATTTGATTTTCAAAAAAAAAAAAAAATATCGCTTATTTCACATGCAAAGCAATTCTTGAAGAACAAGAATAGTGAATTTTAAACCATCATCAAAAAGGGGGCAGCAATTAGAACCAATTAATATTCGCAATTAAATCCAAAAAATTCTTAGATGCATTGCGATTGCATATAAAATCAAGGAGGGATTTTTAAATATTTCTTGGGCTCAAAGCCAAAACCAACAGAAGCTGCTAAGCAACAGAAGCAAACGTCCTATCTTCCCTGTACTGCCAATTTTTATCGGACAGAGTACAAATAGTATCAACAGAGAAATTATCATTAACATGAGAAAAGGTGTATTGAAGTAAGGGTTTTCTTAATAGCAATCATTTACTTTAAGAAAAACCTTACTTAAATAATCACCCCTTAAATTTTCATTATCTAATTACAGGTATTTTAAAAAATTTCAAAAAATTTTTAAAGATTAATAAAACAGCTAGTCCTTTAATTCTCATAATAGTCAATATCGAAGCAACATAAACAAACATTGGAACTATTTCACCATTTGAAGGGGAAAGTTACCCACCAACTGGCCTCCTTGCACCAAAAACACTGTTGGAAAAAGTAGGTACTCAATTTCGTAAAACAAATTATAGGTTATTTTATAAGATTAAATGCCATGATACATCCGTTGTGTCTAGTTTTTAAGGCCTATCATATGTATTTTTGTGCTTTTTTGGCATTCCTATCCGTATCCGCAGTTGGCGTTTACATGCATTACAAAAGCAACACGCAGCTGCCGATAGGAATAGAAGCTAAACCAAGCAACGGATAGAATTTTGACGAAGTGTATCAATTTAAGTTTACCTTTCTCTTGGTGCGTGTATATAAATTTTTCTTCTATGTTGATATTTGGGAAATCCTACTGCGCATAGTATTGCCAAAAAACACGCCTAATTAAGCATTTGACGCTTTGGTATGAAAACCATAAACAATTCTGTAAACAAAATCGGAACCAGATTTAACGCACAGTCGTCCGTTACAGAAATGACAAAATAACTGGACTTATAACATACCTACAAATTTTATTAAGGTCCAATTTATTCACACTCCATTAAATTTAAAGTCGCCATTAAAAAAAGGGAAATTTTAAAATTTGTATGCGATTTGACAGTTTTATAATTTTTAATGGAGCCTTTAAAAATAATGGAGAGTGAATAAATTGGGCCTAAGTAATTGATTATTTAAAATTAAATTACATTTGAATTCGTTGTTTTTACACCAGAATCTACTTTTTACTAGCAGCTGCTTCCATTGGTCCCTTGCACTTCTCTATGCATTCCTCAATTGTCGGAAAACTGTGAGCATTTCCGGCCTTCATATAACATCCGCCAGTTTCATATTTTTGACATTCCTTCGTAATAATATTGAAATAGTATCCAAAAAATAGTTTTCGACAAACACCAATGGCATTCGGTTCCATTCCAATGCATTCCTCTGATTAAAAATAAGAAAATATAATAAACACTTGAAATTACATAATTTCTAGAAAATTATTACTCGTATAACTCAGCTTGTTTGCTCAAATGACACATTTATGTAAATATTAAAAAAGTTACATACATAATTACCACTTAAAGTCTACTTAAAGTTGTATTTATGATTCATTACAGCAAACAAGCAAATAATAAGCAAATATTTACTAGGAATTTCCGAAGAATAAACACAGCTTATAGTTAAAACAAGAAGGAATAGAATTTTTGAAAAATCCATCGTCTTGAAAATTTGAAAGATGTTTCAATGCCAAAGTTAAAATAACAAATGCAAGAAATTTCTTTTAGACATTTAAATAAAAAACGTCTATCTTTGAGATGGAAACTTTTATTCATCTTTCGTCTTATCAAGGTCATGTCCATGGATCAACAGACTAAATAATTCAAAAAAAAAAATCTTTTTGACAACACACAATCTTTGGATCAATAAACTCCCAATTACAAAAAAAAAATAAAATCAAAAACAATTAAATTCAATTTATATAAAATTTATTTCACATCAAGTAAGGTTGCAGTTTATAGAAAAATATTAATCAAAAACCCTCACTCAAATACCCCTACATGATTTTTCACACTCCCTGATTGTGTTGAAGCGATTTTCGTTGCCCCCGCATCCGCCATAAATGAATTCTTGACACTTGCCACTGACGGTATCGTATGCGAAGCTCGGTATGTATCCGAAGCACCTGCCAGCTGCCATGCTTTGACGACACTTATCGGATTCTAAAAAAAAAAAAAGTTAATGGAAACACACATCATCAGGAGGATTATTCTTTTTCAACGTCACCAGAGAAACAACAAACCTCGTTTTAGAATAGCTTTACCGTCTGAGTAAGTCATAGTGGCAAAAACTAGTAACAATATCAATAACAGTACTTTGCTCTTCATGGTTCAAATGGTTTAAAAAACTATCAAGTAATAGCTCTTAATTGTTATTAAATAAAAAAACTAATTGTACAACCAAAACAAAGTTATTAGGTCACCAAAGCCACGAAAGAAAAACAAATCAAAAACAATCAAGAGAGGTGTTAAGCAAACAAAAAAGATAAATCAAGTCTACAAAAACGACAGCGGCGACATTATCAACTAACTAACTGAGTGCAGATTGTTTTGAGTATCTTGAACCAAGCTTAAGGTTATCTCTTTGGATCGTGCTTTTATTAACTTTATAAGTTGACAGACAGGTGCGGGCTTCATCATTTATAAGCTTTAAAAGTGTGACGATGATGACGACGACTGAGACTGACGAGCTGGATGTGTTCGACATGTCTCAAGAGTCTGGTGGAAGGTGGAATAAATAAAGTAGGTAGCTCTGCTGAGCTGACGAGACGATGTATAGTGACGATGACACCGACCACGGACAGGGGAACTTTCGCTTTCAGAATTTGAATGCTTGACTCGAAGTTTGTTTTGGTCTTCTCTTTGAATTGATGGACATTGGAGGTGTAGGGGAGAATGGGAAGAACTGGGATCAAAAGAAATTTTAAGTTTATTGCATTAAAATTAGGAAGCAAAATTAGAAGAACTACAGTCGACTCCGTCTAAGTCGAACTGTCACGGGATGTCATAAATAGGTCGAGTTAGAGGGAGTTTTTACAAAATTCGAGTTAGAGGGATCAATTTTTCAAGATAACAAGGAATAAATAAATAAACAAGGGTTTCTTACTTCGGATCGGAGAAAATTTGCTTGACTTTTGAGGAAGAAAAACTACTCACTACTACTCTACTCAAGCACTCCGATTTTTTTTAGATTTAAGGCCATTTTTTTCACTATTGCTCAACTTGAAGCAAACTCTCGAGTTTGTCAACTTGAGAGTTGACTATAACTCGAGAGTTGGAAAGAAAGTTGTAATTTCTTTTTATTGACTAATTATTTTCTCAACTCTTAAGGAATCTCTCTAGTTTGGTCGGCAAACTTCTACTTTTTAGGGAAGTTGAGAAAACGGAAGTTGATCAACTGTCGAGTTTAAAATCGAAAGTTGAAAACGTCAACTTGGAGTGAATAAAAATGAATCCGGAAGTTGAGGATAAAAATTCTCAAGTTATGTTCAACTCCAAGTGAAAAAAATGGCCCTAAGGGCAGTTTTATTGCAATTCCTTTGTATGCAAAGGTTAATCAAAATCGTTAGAGCCATTTTTGAGAAAATTGCAATAACTGAGCCGAAATTAGTGATTAAAAATAAACGCAATAAAACATTTCAATTTATACGTGATTTTAGAGGAAAACTAAAACGCAGTTATGATAGAACTACGTACAGAATTACGTGTGTTAAATTCAATCAAAATCGTTACGAGAAAATTGCAATAAATCGAAAATTTTGTATGGGGTACAAGTACAAGTAAAAAAAAAACATCTGCACCTAATTTCAAGAAAATCCGTCTACCCGTTTAGGCTGTAGCTACATGTACAGATGGACGCACAGACCTATGGACGTCATGACCAAACCCACTTTTCTAGACTTTTCTATTATGAAAATGTTAGTTTTGATTAACCTCGCCATTTTTTTTCGACACGAGGCCAATAATTGCCTAGATTCTTGGACTATTTTCAATCCCTCTAAGTCAAATTTTTACTTAATTCGACTCACAGGGAGTGAAAATAGTCCAAGAATGTAAAGAATTTGTTCGAGTTAGAGGGAATCACAACAAAAACATTACTGTTAAAAAAAGAGCCAAGTTCTCCTATGTTGAAATTATGCTGGCACAAAAAGTACTGAGATGTAAAAGTCTACCAAGTTCTAAAGTTTGGGTTCAAATTCGTATCAATAAAATTTTGATTGTTCTCTTGACAATTTTTCTTAATTATCGATTTTTAAAGTTATTTAAAAATTGCCAAGTAAACAATCAAAATTTTATTGATACGAATTTGAACCCAAACTTTAGAACTTGGTACACTTTTACATCTCAGTACTTTTTGTGCCAGCATAATTTCAACATAGGAGAACTTGGCTCTTTTTTTAACAGTAATGTTTTTGTTGTGATTTCACTACTTTTTGCAAGGTATGGCTGTAGAATATAAAATCTCTATATTTGATGAAAATTCAGTGAAAATGGGTGGTTGCCACGCCCCCTGCCTGAAATTCTCAAACTTTAAATTTTTTCCTTTGTGTAAACTACCAGCTCCAATTCTACCAAATTTCAAGATTCTACGACAATCAGAAGTGCTCTATAATAATTTATGAAAATTCAGCGGGAATGCCGGTTGCCACGCCCCCTGGCTGAAATTCTCAAATTTAAAATTTTTTCCTTTGTATAAACTACCAGCTCTACCATTCTACCAAATTTCAAGATTCTACGACAATCAGAAGTGCTCTATAAAAATTTATGAAAATTGAGCGGAAATGGGTGGTTGCCACGCCCCCTGGCTGAAATTCTCAAATTTTAAATTGTTTCCTTTGTAAAAACTACCAGCTCTACCATTCTACCAAATTTCAAGATTCTACGACAATCAGAAGTGCTCTATAATAATTTATGAAAATTCAGCGGAAATGGGCGGTTGCCACGCCCCCTGGCTGAAATTCTCAAGTTTTAAATTTTTTCCTTTGTATTAACTACCAGCTCTACTATTCTACCAAATTTCAAGATTCTACGACATTCAGAAGTGCTCTATAATAATTTATGAAAATTCAGCGGAAATGGGCGGTTGCCACGCCCCCTGGCTGAAATTCTCAAGTTTTAAATTTTTTCCTTTGTATTAACTACCAGCTCTACTATTCTACCAAATTTCAAGATTCTACGATAATCAGAAGTGCTCTATAATATATGATGAAAATTCAGCGGAAATGGGCGGATGCCACGCCCCCTGAATTGAAAATCTCAAATTTTCGATTTTTTCCTTTGTATACACCACAAGTCCTATCACCGTGTAAAATTTCAAGTTTCTACGATATCGGGAAGTTCTCCATAATTTTGATGATCTGTCAGTGAGTCAGTGAGTCAGTGAGTCAGTTACGGTTTTTGCGATTTTTGAAGCCCTATATCTCAGAAACTACTCATCGTAGGAGGCTGAAATTTTGTGAGGAGTTTGGTTTTTACGAGCTCAACAAATGTAGTGAGTTTGAAATTTCTAGCATCTTTGGTGTGGAAGTTAGAGGGGGGTCGAAAATGGCCTGAGTTGTTTCCTGTAAATAAGGGTGTAGTGCCAAAGTTGCTAGAGAACTTGGCTGGGCACTACCGTGCCCCTTGATTTCGACTTAGAGGCAGAGTTCGACTTTAGAGCTGTAGCAAATCGTATGTATTCGTTACTAAAATGCGGGTATTCATTTGAGTAACGAGTAACGAAACGTTACTTTCTAAACAGTATCGTTTCTCGTATGTTTCGCTACTGGGTACTGAAGTAACGAAACATACGAAACGTACGAGATACGAAACATACGAGTAACGACGCGATTCCAGTTTCAATACTAAATCCGATACGAAATGAAGTGATACACTCAATTTGTTGCATTTCGCATCTCGTGTCGGTATCGTAACCATAGTCAGAATGCTAACTGCAGATAATTATCTGGAGTTTACTTTTGTCTCGATTAAAACAGTAGTGCCAAGGTTCATGTGTTGTCGATAATTTATACAGAAATATCAAAAGAGACGTTTTTGTATTTTCTCTATTTGGCCGAAATATGTATATCCACGACGCAACCAATCTGTTTATGGCCTTGGTGTTAATGGTATTGATATTTAGCTTAAGAATGTACAAAAGTTTTTTGGTTTTTCAAAAAATTAGTTTATTTTCGGTGCAAAATTTTCAACACAAAAAAAAGCAGAGAAAACGAGGTTTGAAAATCACTTTCAATAGAAAAAATAAATGAAAAATTGTTCGACATGGTTGTATTAAAGTGTTAATATTTCGAGATCTGCGCGTTGTAATTTTGAAATAAAGGCCTCTAAAGAATTGTTATAAGATTACTGAACGAACATAAACAAAAAATTACCAAAGTTTTTTCGAAAAATTTGGAAAAAAATCAAAAAAGTTTCCACGTTTGATTAAAAAAAAAAACGAAAAAAATTTAATATACATAGCTACCTTTAAACTCTTATTACATGAGAATGCCGCAACTAATTTTAATGTTTATGACCTTAAAATGTAGCTTAGATTAAAGAAATTGTTTTTGGTTTTTTTCAAAAAAAAAATTTGTACACCCTTACACCAATGTACGAAACATACTTAAAATACCAAACATACGACACGTATCAAATACATGAAATATACGAAATGTACGAAACACACGAAGCATGCGAAAGTAACGAAAGTAACGAAACATGCGAAACACACGAAACATACGAAATATGCGAAAAATGCGAAACATTCGAAAGTAACGAGTAACGATATTATTGATGCGGGTACTAGTATCAAAAGTAACGTATACATGCGGGTACTCATTTTGTCGTTACTTTTACAGCCCTATTCGACTTAGAGGATGGTTTTTGTATAAAAAATTCAGGGGAATGCAAAAATATGGCGAAAAAGTTCGAGTTAGAGAGAAATTCGACTTAGAAGGAGTCGACTGTATTTTAGTATTTTGCGTAATAATTTCCCGGAATGGTGTCAAAGAACTGAAAAATGACGATATGGAACTTTGTATTTTTTAAAGAATATCTTACCTGGAAATAGAATTATTTTTGATAAATGTTGACTACATGCTAGGATTTTCTTTAAGTTTTTTAGGCAGTTTAAAAAAAATTCTTTCATTTCGTTTGCAGTTTTTATAACATTAAACAAGAAAAAAAAAAAGATTTTTGTAAAAAAAAAAAAAACAATAGTTATTGCAGATTTCTGATAGTATTCCCATTTTTACCCATTCTCCCCTTCAATTATCTATTACGTGATGTGTTTTGACGCCACCACTACCGATGGCATTATTATGAGACAAAAATAACAAATTTTTTTGTTTAAAGAAAAGAGTAGGTATGTAAGTGGTAAAATTATGTAGTTCAACACCATAAAACGTCATTGTGAGGTGAATTAAGTTACCATTAAGGGTTTTCGGTTACATTATTTAGGTCTTGTCTTGTTTTTATAGGTAGACTTTGTAGTTGACACAAATAAAAAAAATATATAATGACAAAACAAATTGATAGAAATAATTGTACGTACATATTTATCAGTACAAATCGTTTGTTGAACGAATTCATATCCGGTTCAAGAAATCTATTAAATGAGTGACATGAAGACAATTATTTTTTTTTCTTTTGTAGTTTGTTTTCGGTTTGACGTCATTTGATAAGAGTATAAGAATAATTATTGTAAACAGATTTTTAATTATAAATCAGTGCAAAGTTCAGAAATGGCCACGCGACAATAGGATGTAATATTCTTCATTCTTATCAAAATGAAAATTAAAAAAAAAAAAAAACGTTTGACTTGAGTCAAGGGATTAAGCTAGATAATTGAGTATAATAATTATTTTTTATTGGAATAAAGATATTTAAATAGAGAAATATTTTTCAAAAATTTTAAACAGACTTTTAAATGGGACTCAATTTAAAAGTTTGATTTTTACACACCTTCGAAAAACTGCACTAATAATTTCAAGTTCTGATGAACGAGGAGAACACAATCTCAAGATGTAGATCCGACCTGACTGAAAATAACTGTGTTTCATTGGACACATTCATCTACTACTTAGTACTTAGAGCTGCTTTGAACTACTTTTTCAATAGAGAAATGAAATGATCCCAAAGGAACGCAGCTAATGATAGATGAAATCAGATGACAAAAAATGTCTGTCGAATTGAAATTTTCGAGAAAAATGTTTCGTTTATTCCACACTTTTTGTGAACTTAATTAAAAGGGGGAAAATCCCTCTGGAATTTTTTATTTTTGCATTATTTTTTTTCGCTAATAAATTTATTTATCAATTGAAGAAACTATTTTCAGTGTTAGCCTTAAATGAAGCCTCATATCATAAGTTCCTAAATAGTCCCCAAAATTAATACGCTCCGAGCCTACCATAGTACGAAAACGAAAAATTTTTAACGCATTTCTCTCGAAACGGGTTTTTTTCCGCGCCATGCAACGTAACTCAAAAACTAATGAAGCTTTCGACTTGAAATAAAGTGCAAATTACTGGCCATTGCATGAACCTAAAAGTTCGATAAAATTTTAACAATAAATATTTTTTTTAACAATTTGTTTATAAAGAAACATTAAGGGTATTCATTTTCTTTTTTTAATTTTCTAATTTTCATAAAAATAGAAAATTCCGCAAAAGGTTTAAATGAACAACCCAGGAGAAAATAATTGCGTAAACAAGGGAAACAAACATCTGTTTGTTAAACAACAAATTGAACTTATAAAATTTGTTCAATCACAAAAATTAAGTCAAGCTAATTTTGCAAATACTATGCAACAATAACAAAAATGTAATTTCCTCAAATAAAATATTATGCTCTTTTCAATATTAACATAATTTATTGGTGGTTATCTGAATAATAAGACATAAAACGCGTTCAAAAAGATATTTCAGATACGGGCATCCCAGATAGCCTATCCGATAGGTGATTGAATACACCCAAAGTTTATCAGATTTTTTTTCTACGGTTTCTACTTCAAATTTGTTGGATAAAATTCTATGATTTGCAGAATATTTTTCCCATATAAATTTTGACAGCTCATTTCTACCGATAGAAAATTCTACGGTTTCTACGGTTTCTATGGGTTTTCCGCGTTTACGTGAATACCCCTATTGTGTTTTTTCGTAAATTTAGGTTCATGCAATGCGTATAAATATATTTTATTGGAAAAAAATTACTTCTTTGATTATAAAAAATTTTCTGGACCAGGGCATTGCACGGCGCAAACTCGAGGCGTCAACTTAAAAAAAAAATTTTATCAATACTCTTCATAATGTCAATAATATCATATATACTTTTCCAAATTTCAATAAATGATTTCGGTTTTCCAAACAAAATTATTGAAAAAGCTGTCGTCCAGAGGGATTTCCCCCCTTAATAAGTCAGTGAAATTTCAGAAAAAAAAAATAAAATAAATAAAACGAATAATCGTAAAATAGTATGGAACAAGTTGAAAACCATCCCCATTCATGACTGGCCATCAATAGCTATTTTATGTTAATTTCTTAAGTTTTTGTTTATAAAAAATGTTACACATACACCCTAGTGTCCCACCTCGCCAAGTCAATTATAACCTATTTCCAAGAGTCAACGGAAATAGAAATTTCTGTATCACATACAGTTTTGATTGCAAAATTATAATTAGGAGCCAGGGACACAGAGGGGAGTGATTGGAGAGGTAAAGTCAGTCCGAAATAATCGAAATCATTTTTGGAACAAAAAAAAAAAAAAAAAAAAAAATAAGATCTATTTTAAAGAAACTATCAAAAGTCAAAACAAAACAGAACTTATTAAATCTAAAGATATACAAAAAAATGTTTTTTTGTCAAACCTTGTGTACCCCTGTGATTTTTTATATCTATGGCCAAACAACTGAATTTTGATATATAATTGTATCTATTAGTTCTCATTTAATTTGATAAAAAAGCTGTTGACACAATGTAAGGACATACATGTTAAAATTCAACAAATTATACATACTTGCAACATTAAATCTCCGTTTACATTTTAATCTTTCATACTTTGAACTTTTTCAAACCGTAAAAAAGTTGTTTATAAGAAAAAAAAATAAAAATTCAACATTCTGTCTGCTTGATAAGAACATTTTTTTTTTTGCATGGAACAAAGCTTTTAACATAGCTATATAAACATAGCGTGTGGTCTTGAACAACACTGAACATTTTATATCCGGATATGTATTGATGGTTCATAGTTTGTAGTTGATAAAGGAAATTCAAATATGTTTACAATTAAAAAATAAACCGCTTAGAAAGAGAAGCTCAATTACCATATGATTTCTTAAGGCTAGGCGCACACATGCGATTTTGATCGCGCGATTATTCAGTCGCAAATTAGATGACAACAATTTCAATGACTGTAGACACAATTTTCAAATTTTTAATCGCGAGAAGCATGTGTGTTCACAGCCATTGAAATCCTTGTGATCCATTTTTGCGACTGAATAATCGCGCGACTAAAATCGCATGTGTGCGCCTAGCCTAAATATCGCTAAAAGAGTTGTATCTGTCTGAAGATGAGCATACTTCACATAGATACCTTTTGACTTAATGAATGTAATCCACATCTTTTTACTTTTTGCTGTCCATTAAAAAATAGTGAACCGATACATGTATCCTAGTCTCAAGCCGAAACTAAAGCGAACAAACATTGCTTTGTAATACTTTTGTAAGAAAATACCTAGTTAAAATGATGTTCTTTTGTAAATTCGAACTTTTATGAGTTAGTCTTTTTTTTAGGTTAAAACATTTTTTAAACATAAAGTTAACATAATTTATTTAAAACTAAATCATAAAATATAAGCTTATAACGTAAAAGTTGTATATCTTTGGGATTACTTTTTCTTAAGACAACTATTTCAGCAATTCAGCTTAAACTTATTGGTGCTGATGTAGAAGTTGATGGAGTTGACGTTGTTGAGGTTGAATTATTTTTGCTCGATTGAATTCTTCTATTCCTTCTTCTATTATTGCAAACCCGTTCACAATCTTCAAGCGATTCAAATAGCTTCTTGCCATTTCCGCAGCCTTGGTATTTGCATTTTTCAGTATCTTGATCATAATAGATGCCAACTGTTGCTGATGTACAAATACCATTTATCGATGGCCTTCTGTCACACCTTGCTAAGAAATTAAGGGGATTGTTTCTAATTAGTCATTATCAGTCTACAATTATTTTTCAAATCACAATCTCTTACATGTTTTTGACCATATCGTTGCAATACAGGAAAATAGG
This sequence comes from Episyrphus balteatus, assembly GCF_945859705.1. NCBI lineage: Eukaryota > Metazoa > Arthropoda > Insecta > Diptera > Syrphidae > Episyrphus > Episyrphus balteatus. Next base: position 2,311,156 of record NC_079134.1, on the reverse strand, counting down.
TAAACAAAAATAATCATCCAATTCATGATGCGTAGAATTCAAAATACTGATAAATTTGAAAAACAAAATGCTTCTAGACTTTAACTAGGTATAGACACACACTGTGCGAGAGAAGGTTGTTCTTGAGGCGGTGTCAGTACTTTTACTAACTTTCAATTTTTTGCTGCTCAGCATTAATTTATTCTTCGTGTGAGCAGATTGTGCGGTGTTATCACTGCATGTTCCGAACACAAAAAAAAAAAAAAATCCATAAGTGGACAGAAAATAAAAACAAAAATTCGGATGAATTCCTCAGAGATTGATAAGTCCGAAGGACAAAGAGAGGAAAAATAATTATAATTATTTTTTTTTTACTAAACAAAAAACAAAAAAACTTAATCACAAGACTTGAACTCGCGTGCGATACATAGTAATAGCTATAAACTGAATGATCCCGCACATTGAGAAAAAGACACAAAACCTCTCACATATCATCAGTTTTGAAATATCTACAAGTTCTCTGGAGTTTTGAAACAATCGATTGGGAGCTTTTTTCGTTTCGAAAATACAATTGCCACCGTCTGTTGACGTGAAACTGATCAAACGTGACCGACATATCGCGAGCTCAAAAGCTGGAATACTGCTTGAAGTTCCCTCAAACTAGCTTCAACTGGTCGTTGTCGGATCTTAGAAACACTGCTTATTTATACCTACCCGCTTTGTTAACCCGAAGAAGAACACTTTTCCCACAGCGAAGTTTATCAATGGAATTGAGTCAGCGAGAGAAGGAGAAAGAGGATAGAATATGATAAGACTTTGATTTGATGAATTTATTTTTTTTTTTTTCTACAAAGCACACACTTTATTCTTCACACTTTTTTATTTGACACTGTTTTAACTGACGCACTATTTAGATAAGCTTAAACTCTATATTCCTGCATGCTACGCGTCATGTAAATGCAAGTCGCCAGACAATCTTCTCGTGAGCCGAAGCTTTGGCCCGGAATCGATCGGCATCCGCCCACCTCGTAGCGATGGCAATCATTGGTCCGGGAGTCATAGTAATACCCTTCGATGGCAATGGTGCAGTAACCTTCGGATCTTGGTGGAGGCTGTCGGCAGTAATCTGCGAAACCATTATACTATTAATGTCTTGTTTGTATTTTGCAAGATTAAATCAATACCAGGTATCCGGGAGTATACTGAAGCATCAACAAAATGTGTCATCGATGCAAAACTAATAAATACTATTAGAAACCAAAACATTGTGATTGTTTGCATTTTTTTATTTGATAGATATTGCTTGGAGAGAAAAGTTTTACTGCCCCTTTCGTTAGGAACTTGCATTTATTTTCCTCGTGAATTGTATACAAAGCTTCGAATATGTCATCGACAAGCTGATAAGCCTTATCGGCGGCGGAACAAGGCGGGTGAAACTATGTGTACACTGAGAAAAAAATCAGTTAGAAATTCGAATACACAAAAAGATGAGATTAAAATAATGAAACATAATGAAAAGGAAAGAAATTCTAGTAGATATTGGCTCTTATACTTTAAGGAAACTTTCGCTTCGATTTCTTGCTCGTTATATAACGGAATTTATTACAACCCTGTAATATTGTTTGTGTAAACGAATTGCTTTTGATAAATAAAATGACCCATATCAGCACTTATTTAAACTTTTCAAGCTTCTCTTAGACTGAATTAAGCTGAAACAATAACTGCAGGCTCGAAAGTGTTATCGAATTAAGCTGAAACAATAACTGCAGGCTTAAAAGTGGATTTTCTCTGTGTACATACAAAATTATGAACACAATACATTTGCAATTGCGAAAAAGGGAGTAGCTGTTGCTTATAATATTTTAACCTAAAAACTTTGCAAAACAAGTACATATGTATGTTATGTTATGTATATTCACTTATATTTTGAGTTTAAATTCAGTCGTATTTAAAATAAAATAATAAAATAAACAAATTATCTGGAGTTCCTCCAGGAGGGTAAGCTGGACAACTTGTGTTCATTATAATTACATTTCTATAGGCATTTCATAAGGGAACGGGTCGTTATTCTGCATTCCATGACCAAAAATCTGTATTTGAATAAAAAATTCTGTATGAAAATAATTCAGTATTCCATTATTCTGCTTTTCTATTATTCTGTATTATAAAAATTCTGTAAATCCAAAATTCTGTTTTCAAAACTCCATTATTCTGCTTTTATGGAATTCTGTATATTCCAAACTTATACATTTTTATCTTGCCTGTTAAAAAATTTATATTCAATTAATAAATTAAGTATAACAGTGTATAAGAACCGTTTGCTAAAACGAAACTTACGGATTTATGTTCTACATAAAACCTTATGTGACAGTCTATGCAGAGGAAAAATTAGGGCATATGAGTTTATGTTCTACTTAAATATTTCAGTTTTGTGTCAGCAAATGGCAATAAAAGACCTTACAAAAAAAGAGAAATGAACCCTGACCTTACAAAAAAAAAAGAGGTTGTCAGTAAAGCCGGTTTACGGACGATGATTTTACGTGATAACGTCGTCAGAAAACAGGTTGTGTGCTTTTAAAATGAGTCAATTGAAGCGTTTATTTATTTAAAACAATCATAATTTACAAGAAAAAGCTAAAAAAAAATTACCTTTTTTCTTTTCTCATTATATTAATTTTTTATTTTAAAAGCTTACACAAAGAATTATACCATTAAAAAGCCAAATAGGTATTTCTTCTAAATAATAAAACCATTTTTAAATTTAAAAAATGAGCAAAAAGTATTAAAATAAATTATTAAAAACAATCATGAAAAAATCATTTTCATCACCCAAAAATTAATTCTTTTGATATAACAACCTATAATAAATTTTATACCACCTGAAAGCTTATTGCTTCAGCTCAAAACATATATATCGATCATGTCTATTAGGCATCTACAAAAAGAGCTAGAATTTTTTGAACTCGATCAAATTTCATTAAAAAAAAATCAAAAAAAAAATATTTATTTTTATGTTCTCAGGCTATGGAATCAATTTTTTTGTTTGACAACCTATATAAAATATATACCATGTAAAAGCTTATTATTTCACCTTTCATATGACGTATCAATCTCATTTCAAAGATGCCTACAAGAGAAGTTAGAATTTTTTAAAGTCAACCATGTCGAATTTTCAGACTGAGTTTACGGTACTTCCCACACTGGTGGCTGTTCGGGGGGCAACAGTTCTCCACTGGTGTTTTGAGGTTTTTCGCAAGTTTCTTGATTTAACATTGTGTAGCTTGTTGTTAGTCTACCGTTATGTGTGATATACCAAATGAAAGGTAATTGTATCAGGATGCTCATAAATGTTTAATCAAATTTCTATCTGCTCTTGGTAAAAAGTTATAACCTGTTGAATTCTAAAATTTTATTTTACCGTTATCTCAAAATTGTGTTTACGAAAATGATTGAAACTTCGCACACATATAGTCGTAGTAATGGTCTATCATTACTTCATATACTTTATTCCAGTATTTATTAAAGAAAAAAAGATAAAAAACGATGAAAATCGGTTAAAAACGGTCAAAAAACGTGTTTTTTAAAAACTTGTTTCTTAAGTTATTCAGTCAAAACTCACTAAACAGTTCCAATTTTGCACATGTATGCATAAGGCCAAAACCTACATGTCCTATAAGTTTGAGATTTTTTGAACGCTCCAAAAAAAAAGCTAAAAATCAAAAATTACCCAAAAATGCCCCTAAAAAACAAGGTGTTTTTCAAAAATTCATATTTCGAAACGCAGAGTGTTGGAAAAAAATTTGTATCAGACACCTAATTTTTTTTTCTCTCATCTTTCACCTGGCATCTTTAGAATTGTCAAAAAAAAAATTTCCTTTACCCAAAATCATCATTTTGTCATAGCCCCAACACGTGTACAACGTTCAAATAAAACGTTATAGCTTAGTTTCAAAATTTTTTGGAATTTTTTCTTAAATGCAGTTATTTTTGAATTAATCTCATCTATCTATAACAAAAAAATCAATTCTCTACAATTTCGCGTTTAGATTTTAGCCCAAATTTCATCTTTCCGTTTTACCCCAGTTTACCCTATTAAATGACGGAATTTTTAAAAATCCTTCATTTGAATTAGGCTTTAGGTTATTATCTTTCAAATAAGCTATAGAAGATTTTTGTATCTCTAATAGTTTATTTTTAATTTATAATTGAAATTTTTTGCCGCACTGCAAAAGAGAAAATGGCGTCACTTTTTTGTGGTGGCTGCCATGGTTCATCGATTTATAAGACGTTATCACGTCAAAAAAAAAAAAAACAAACAAAAAATAACAAAAAAAAAAAATTTGATGAAATATGTACATAATAAAGATTCTTGGCTAAATATTACTCGTATTTTGGTATTCAAGGTATGTCATTGCCATTTGCAAATTAATTGGGGAGATATAGACCGAGAGCCGACAGCATATTTTGGCAGTTTTGATATAACCGAAATTCGAGTGTGCACATATCTAGATATGCACCACAGTATGTCAACGGAACAAGTCTGGCAGTGATCTTTTTCAGCTTTCCCTTGCCAGACGCATCCAAAGTGCAGCAAAAAATCAATTTTTGGCGTTTTGGTATAACCGAATAAATGATACACCAAAAAATCATAAAAAATCCCCTGATTTCGAATCTGTGGGTACCGCAAGTTTCTTTTTCAGCTTTCCCCCCGCCAGACCGCTTTAAAGCATTTTTAAGTGCATTTTCTAATAAAAAACCTAATTACTTATTTTCTGTTAGGTATAACCGTATGATGGTAACAAATTAATATTCTATGTCTATTCCAGGTCTAAAAAATATAAGTTTTAGCCAGCTATTTTTCAGCCTTCCCTCTGCCAGACGCATCCAAAGTGCAGTCAAAAATCAACTTTTGGCGTTTTTCTAGGTATTACCCCAATAAATGATACACCAAAAAATCATAAAAAATCCCCTGATTTCAAAAATGTGGGTACCGCAAGTTTTTTTTTCAGCTTTCCCCCCGCCAGACCGCTTTAAAGCATTTTTAAGTGCATTTTTCTAATAAAAAACCTAATAGCTTATTTCCTGTTGGGTATAACCGTATGATGGTAACAAATTAAAATTCTATGTCTATTCCTGGTTTAGAAAATATAAGTTTAAGCCAGATATTTTTCAAGCCTTCCCTCTGCCAGACGCCTTTAAAGGTTTCCCAAACAGGTTTTTCCATAGAAAAAACACCTAGTCTCTGTTTTTTTCTTATAAAATTGAAATAATATTTTTTTGTTTAGAGTAACCATATGATGGCCAAATATTAACTTTCTCTGCCTTTTCCTGATTTAGAAAAAGTAAGTTTAAGCCAGTTTTGTTTCAGCCTACCCTCTGCCAGACGCCCTAAAATGTATCTCAATAGTACGGGAAAGTTAGGTTTTGCTATATGGGGCATGGGGGTCTGGGAAAAAATCCGAAATGCATTTTGTCTTCAGGGATTAAAAGAGCATAAACCCAGGAATCGAAAGAGTCTAAAACCACATTTTGTACAACCGCACCAAGAATCAATTTGTTTGTCCCTATACAAAAAATTGCAATTTTTTGAAGTTTTTTGCCTACAGATCGAAAACGGTCTGTCAAATCGAAAAACCAATATTGTAACAAATGAAGGTAAATAATAGATCTACAACTTTTACAACGAACAAATTAAAAAAAAAAACGCTCAAGTAAAAGAGATATGACAAAAATAAGAAAATCACTTTTTGACGTGTTTAAAAAAAAAAACACCCTAACTTTTACACCAAAGGGATAATCGAAAAATGTTATTTAACATATATTGTAGAAAATTAAATTATTTCAAGTTTGTCATACATTGTTTTTTTTTTTTGTAGGTTCAAAAATACGCGAGTTATGTGAAAAACTAAAATTTGTATTAAAAAAAAAAATGGCGGCCAAATGACTCTTAGTGCGATTGAACAAAATTTGGTTTACGACTCGTGTCTTTATGCCTTTCGAGCCCTGAAGTCAAAATGCATTTCGGATTTTTTCCCAGACCCCCATGCCCCATATAGCAAAATCTAACTTTCCCGTACTATTGAGATACCTTTTAGGGCGTCTGGCAGAGGGTAGGCTGAAACAAAACTGGCTTAAACTTACATTTTCTAAATCAGGAAAAGGCAGAGAAAGTTAATATTTGGCCATCATATGGTTACTCTAAACAAAAAAATATTATTTCAATTTTATAAGAAAAAAACAGAAACTAGGTTTTTTTGTATGGAAAAATCTGTTTGGGAAACCTTTAAAGGCGTCTGACAGAGGGAAGGCTGAAAAATATCTGGCTTAAACTTATATTTTCTAAACCAGGAATAGACATAGAATTTTAATTTGTTACCATCATACGGTTATACCCAACAGAAAATAAGCTATTAGGTTTTTTATTAGAAAAATGCATTTCAAAATGCTTCAAAGCGGTCTGGCGGGGGGAAAGCTGAAAAAGAAACTTGCGGTACCCACAGATTCGAAATCAGGGGATTTTTTATGATTTTTTGGTGTATCATTTATTCGGTTATACCAAAACGCCAAAAATTGATTTTTTGCTGCACTTTGGATGCGTCTGGCAAGGGAAAGCTGAAAAAGATCACTGCCAGACTTGTTCCGTTGACATACTGTGGTGCATATCTAGATATGTGCACACTCGAATTTCGGTTATATCAAAACTGCCAAAATATGCTGCCGGCTCTTAGACTAATACTTTACTTCAAAGTATTTTCTGCAAAGAAAATACCAAAGATCTGTTTTCCAAAATTCTGTAAATGATTAAAACAAAATTGTTTTGATAATGAAAAAAAGTGTACAGAATTTTGAAATCCAGAATTAAGTTTTTACAGAATTTTAGAATACAGAATTTTGAATTTACAGAATTTTAAAATACAGAATTTTGAATTTACAGAATTTTAAAATACAGAATTTTGGAATACAGAATTTTGAAATTAGAATTTTGGCCCATACAGAATTTCGACCAAAACCCATTTCATAATGTAGAAGTCTTCATTTTTGATCTGACGATTTAACTATCTTGCGATATACATAAATACACAGGTACTATACAGGACAAGATAGGAATTGGCAAATCAATCACACATGATATTACGATGATAGAGAATGCCAAAAAGGGAGTCCCATATGTATCTATATTAAGCTACAGTCTAAAGTATTGAAGCGATATTCTTTAAGCTTGGTGGTTATGAGTTTTGTGAGATTCCCTTGAGAAAAATTGAAATTTTATTTACAGGACCAATATCAACGGTATACCTGCTACATATAAGCCAAAATAAAAAAATTACTTTTCTCAAAAACAATCCTAACGGTTTCGATTAAAAAATTTATATGACCTTTTGCAGATAAGGTCGTTGTAAAAAATTTTTTGAATTGTTATGGGTCATGGAGGTGGAAAATTTCATGTCCAAGCATTTTTTTAAATCAAAAATTAATTAATTAAAAATAATTAAAGTTTTTTTCGCATTTATCAATAAAAATAATTGGCACGCATCTAGGAATATATATGTTTCGTAAAGAAAAGATTAAATTTCTTTTTTATTACAGCTTATACACTCAAAAAAAAGCGTTCCCCGACATGTCCATAACTCAAAAAATGATATTCAAATGACTTAAAAACACATTAAAATCAATTATTTTAAGTATTTCTTTTCTTAACACCACTTATACTCAATTCTCTTTACAAATTTGTACATCTCATACAAAAAATTATATTGTGTTATTGTTTATACTTTGATAAAAGTTGTCCCAAGAAAAATGACGCATCGTACCAACAATTCTTAAAGTGATTAATATTTTAATCATCTAACGTAAAAATGGTGTTGCATTTATTGATAAATATATTAAATTTTAAATGTATGTTATTAACTAGTTTTAGTTTCATTTTTAGGTAGCGTACATCAATTAACCGTCATTCCGGGAACGCTTTTTTATTTTCGTTGGTGATATTATGATCAAAAATCGAGGCCACTACAATATAATCTCAAAAATATTTCGTTTTACTTTGTGACATAAAAAATAAAAATAAATTAAGGTCAAAACGTCATTTCCGGGAACGCTCTTAGAATGTGAATAAATAATGTGGTCTTTCACTCCTAAATTTGATTTATTTAAGGCCTAATATCTGAATTTAATGATACATCATGTTCATACATTGATAATACATCTAGACCTCTAAAGTTGTTTTGGAGAGCTCACCATCATTTTGAGGAACGTTTTTCTAGTACTATTTTTTTGGGTTTTGCGGTAAATGGAAAAATATACAATGTTTGTGCTCTGACATGGTATAGCTAAAGCGAACATTTGAACATGAAATTTTTATCAAAGTTGATTTTTTAAGAATTCGGTCCTCAAAATCTCCATGATTTTGACCCTTATAACCGGTACCCTGCATACAACTTACTCATAAACGATCGAACCGATTTCAAGGCAAATTTTGATACAATAGCGTCTTGGTAAGCTTAAAACTACCAACTACCATTGTGTTATTTCAATAATTTTAACCAAAATCTGTGCTCAAAGCAGTCTCTAAATTTCTTTCATTGTAGCGGAAATTAGATGTTCTCTGCTGTTCGTTATCAATTCCAACTTGAAAAGTGACCTCGAATCGAAATACAGGTCAAAAAATTATCAGAAAAAAAGTTTGACAAAATAGAAAAATCAGACTTTCTTTTTAATTAATAGAAGACAAGCTGAGTATAGTTTGACACGAACAGCAAGTTGTTAAAAATCATTCGAAGATAGAACATCAACTACAAATTTTAATATGAAACTTTTATTTGCATTACTCGTCGTTGTCGTCAGCCTTTTCGTCTTGGCTAGTGCTGGAAGACCTGGTAATAAAATCTAAATTATCAATCATTGAAGAAAAAACTAATTTTTGTTTCTTAACAGCGGCATGCTCTCAACCACACGCCTTTAATGGTGAAAACCCATGCCGAGGCTTTATGCCATCATGGTCATACGATAAATCTGCAAACAACTGTGTGAAATTCATTTTTGGAGGTTGCAATGGAAATGACAACATTTTCGATACAAAGGAAGACTGTGAAGCTCTCTGTAAGAAATAAACTCATTTTATAACTTAGTTAAAAATAAAGAAACAATTAAACTAATTTTTGGATTTGTGTTGTTTATTTTTAATATAAAAGAGTTAAACAAAAATGAAAAAAATAATAAAAATAAACAATATATTTATTCAGTTGTATATGGTTTACTGTCTTACTGAGAGAAAATGATTGCTTTAAATCAGATTTATACTTTTGCAACACGTTTTCCAACGACACGTGGGGCTTTTGTAATATAAATGATTGAAAAATTGGCCCCGAATTTATCGGTTGTTCCCAGTTATTGTTAAACCTTAGTGACATGCGCCATTGGCGCTTTTGTACTACTCTTTTTTCTATCTTTTAAGTTTCGATTTTAGAGACCGTACTGACAAATACAACTTTTAATTTTACCACAGCTTTGGCATAGTGGTCCGAGCTTATAAGGAACCTTATTTTAGTAGTTTAAAGTTATCCCATAACTAAGTTATGGTAACGTTGTGTTCAAGCTTCAAGATGTTGGTTTGTTTTGTAAGAGCAAAAAGTATGGGACTGTAAATTGAGTCTTGCGGAACACCAATATGGGATATGTAGGTACTTAATATGGTTTTAAAGACTGATACGCTAATAAAATCTCCATAAGTGTGAACAATTCACTTACAATGGAAGCTAGAGCAACAAAAACTAATCAAAGAACATAATCGGCGAATGTGAAAATCGTGAAATTTTTGATTATCTAATTTAAATTAATTAAAATTCCAATTGATTATGTTTTTTTTTTTTAATTTTGAGTTTTTTATTCTGAGATGCACTGTCATGACCCTGATAAGAAAATATCTTTGAAAGGAAGCATAAAGCTTTTATAGCTTTCTCTTTAAAAATGGACCTTACATTTAAATGTTTAAATTAAATTTTTTGCATTTGTTATTTTCATTTTGACTTTAAAACATCTTTTAAACAGCAAAGAGAATGGATTTCTTAAAAATTGTATTCCTTCTTGTTCTAACTTTGAGTTGTGTTTATTCTTCACTAATTCCTAGTAAGTATTTTTAAATCATAAGTTTTCGCATAATTATTATAAATAATAATAATTTTCTTTGTTTTAATAAGAGGAATGCATTGGAGAGGAACCTACTGCCATTGGAGTTTGTCGAAAACTAATGTTTGGATATTATTTCAATAATGACACTAAAGAATGTCAAAAATATGAAACTGGTGGATGTAATCTGAAGAACGAAGCAAATAGTTTTCTGACAATTGAAGAATGCATCGCAAAATGCAAGAGGTCAATTTAAAGACCGTTTACTATTAAAAATTTATTTCCATTCAGAATATACGAGTATATTAAAAAAAATGATTTTTTTTACTTAGTCATAATTGAAAATATTTTAAAATAAAATGCATCGTAAATCAATAAAAAAAAGTTTTTGATTTCTGGGAGTGTTATCTTGATGTAAGTAATTTACAGTGTATCGACTAGTACACAAGTCGTAAGGGGATTGTCGATTCATGACAACTGTGACAAAGTTGCCACTTTAAAAATTAGAACTTCTATGTGGCAACCCTATATTAGAAGAATAATTGTCAAATGACTAATTTTATCATATTTTTGTGTTTAATCAAATAAGAATTTTTTTTTTAAATCACAAACAAGCTTAAATAGTGAACAAAATTTAAAAAATATATGAAAAATTAGTACAAAAAAATCTTTTTGAATTGAAAAGTACAATTTTGTAGATATATGCTAAAAGGATAAAATGTACACCAAAAATTAGCTGACATTCTCCTCTGTTTGAAATGAATGGATTTGAACTTAAAAGATTTATTTTATGCTCTAAAAACTTTGCAATAATTTTTTATTATTTTTGTACAACTTCTCCAACATCTCAAAACCAACAATAATATTTTGTCATTCAGTAAAAAATTAACCTTTGTTCATAGGTACCTATCCAAAAATAAAATAAAAAAAAAACATGATTTCAAGGTGAACTATTTAAGTGCTATAGGCTGTATATTTGACCCATTTGTAATAGAATCTAAATAATTAGCACATATTTACTGTCAATCATTTTAAAAAGTGCTCATTGAAAATAAATAATCTATTCCCAGAACCCAGCTGAACTATGTTTACATTTTGACTCCAAACAAAAATTTAATATTATTCATCTAGTTCTAGCGTATGTATCTACATTTTACACCAATAAAATCCAAGTATTAGATAATTTTTGAACTTCACAGATTTTATTTATAACTGCACACTCTTCAGAGTTAGATTGATTTTTTCAGCCCGATAGTTAATATGCGCGTTCTATTAGCATTGTTTTGTTTATTTTTATTTGGGTCTCAAATAAAATCATCCACGTGTGCAACACCAGGTTTATATTATTTATAATATTTTTACTAACAATATATTGCATTAAAAATAATCTTATTTTTTATTAGATCCAAAGTGTTTGCTACCAGCTGAACCAGGACCATGTCGAATGATGCTACCAAGATACTTTTATAACCCAAAAACAAATAATTGTGAATCATTTAAGTATGGTGGTTGTCAAGGTAATGGCAATAGATTTGGTATTATAAGTGCTTGTGAAAAATCTTGTAAGCCTTCCAAATAATAAAAAATCGTATTTTTGTATATTTATTGTTTTTGGTGTGTTTTTTTTTTTTTGATTTCTTGCATTACTGATTTTAAAAGTGAGTCGAATTATTATTATTTTTGTGATTAAATTGAAATACTAATGAGCAACACACTTATAACAACTTGGTACCATTTAATTGACATGTTGTCGGACGGGTAAAGTAGATGAGATTGATGATAATAGTGTTAAACTGTCGTGTGCATTTAAAATATAGATTTTTAATGATTTCAACTTCTACGCATCAATATTCCAACAAAACTTAGATGTTAATAGAAAATCTCAAACGGTTCCAAGGCGTGAAAGTTAAAGATAATTTTGATTACACGCGATTTAAATCTTTTAAGTAGACATAATAAATAAAAGAAAAATAGAGAATTCCACCTCCACTCTGAGGGATTAGCTTAAAAAACATTAAGGGCCATTCAGGAAACGACTCTAAGTCTAAGTGTCGTTTCCTAATTTTTATTGAATACAAGGTCTACATATATATTTATGAATTTTTTTTTCAAAAACGGTACCTCCTATAGAACCGTATTTTTTAAATCTGATTCTCTCCCAAACGATTTGCTTAATTTCAGCGAAAATTTTTACACAAAAGCACTAACATAGTTTTATGTATAAATCAATTTTGAAAAAAAAATAATTTTTGATTTTTTTTTTTTGAAAAATCGGATTTTCAAAAACGACATAATTGGGTTTTTTTAAATTTTGGTTTTAGGTGTTGATTAATACCTACCATTTTTATTTAAATTTTTTAAAAAAGGGCTCTAACAATTTTGAAAAGTTTTTTTTTCTAAAAGTGCATCTCTAAAAGAGATATTAAACTTCATACTTTTTTTGGAGCTCTATTTGATTTAAGATGTTGTTTTTTTTTCATTTTTTTTTTTATAAACATTAACCAAATTTGTATAAAAAGTCGATTTCTAAGAGCAAGTACGTCCGACCCAGTCGTGTTTTTTTTTTAATAGCAAAAAAAAAAAAAAACTTAATGCAAATTACAGTGCGTACTCAAATTTTTAACTGACATTTGTTTATAAACTTGAAATAAAAACGTGAAATGAAACGCGTCACTCCACAGTGGTTCCGTAGTAGGCCATAGGCCAAAATATCGATGTCAATATAATGACGTTATTTTTCGTTATATATGTTATAAATAGCCTATTCTTTAAGATGGCGTAACAGAAATTTTGAGAAAATAACGGAACTTTTCATATCGACCATGAAAAGTTGTCGAAAAAAGTCTGGTTTCAAGCTTTATTTTTGGTCCCGAATCAACTTAAACTTTTTAGTGTATTTTTCGGTTAAAATTATTTTTAAAGTTTTTTTGTTGTTATGGAACTTAAAGTTGAAGGTATGTACTATATTTAAAGAGTTTACAATTCTATTTTATTTAAAATTTTCAATAAAAAACAGACTAGAAAAGGACAGGTTCAAATTCCATACTTTTGTTTTTCTTATCACTTTAACGAAACTTTTAACTATGTTGTCATCAATATAAATACATGATTCATATACATAAATTTTCTCTAGCATGTGTAGTTTCTAAAACAATTGAATTTGTCTGCGAATAAGTGCGACGGGCTACGACTGACTCTTTCACACTCACTGTTTCAATTTTACCCATATTTCTCATATTTAAAAATTTTTCAAATAATTTTTTCTTTTTTTGAATTTTTATGTTTTCCTCAAGTTTTTGTACATATTTTTATAAAAATATATGATATTAAGCAAGCTTTAAATCTGAAATGTAACATAAAAATTATGACTGAAATTGAAAAAAAAAAAAAATAAATAATTTAAAAAAATAACTAATCATTTGTTTGTATGTTGATTCAAGGCTTCTTTTTACATTTTGTTATTAAATGTATACAAGATTTCTTTATCAATCAATTGTTTTTCATTGGAATTATTCTTTTTTATTGCTAAAAAAATATATTCTCACACATATTCAAGTATATTTTGTTGCTATCCTAACCATAATCTCCTATGGCCGCCCTTCTTAGAAACCGGTACCACTGTGCACTCGTCCAAAAGTTTTCGTCTGACGGTAATCGAGTTAGGTCAGGTTTCCATTCCCAATAATGTTTCTACCACTTATTTAGGATTCTAAAGCTAACTATAAAACGGTAAATTTTAATTTTCAATTTTAAGGATAGGTGAAAAAAAATTTTGGTTTGACCACCCTAACCATTTAAGGATATGAAAAAAAAAGATGTTGACCGGTTTTCCAACCTACTTAATATACACGCAAAATTTCATAAAACCGTTCTAAGAATATAAGAAAAAAAAAATTGGTTGGACCACCCTAACCATTTTGGGATATGCAAAATAGATGTTGGCCGATTCAAATTTCAATTAGATACCTACATTTTTTGCCCCAACGGAACCAAATTTGTATTAATTCTCAAAGTCCAGATCTAAACGGTCACTATGGTGTATGTGTAATATTTTTGTTGCTTTTGAAAACTTTCCTTTTGTTAAAGAAATAATGAAACCAGTTGGTTTTTTGACAATTAACTCAACGTTAAAATATTAAATATTATATGAAGTGTTATTCCTGCTAAGAGCACACTTAACAACGTCTATTACAAGTGGACAAACAATACGCTTCAACCTAAATCTAATTTGTCAAGTAATGAAGTTAAGTTATGAATTAAAGAGGAAACAGATGAACACTCAAAATCCTTCGCTGAGTAGTAGTATCTACAGAAAATGAAGTGAGTATATTTTTGGAACTTAAGGCCCATTTGCTGAAACGAGTCTTAAATATTTATGTGAAACCTAAACCCTTAAGTTCTACATTACGGTTTGCACGAACTTCAAACTGTGTCATAAATTCCTCTAAGTTTAACATAACTTAGGGGGAAGAAATAGTAGAACTTAAGCTGTTATGTTCTACCTAGGCACTTTTATTTTATGAAAAAAGCAAGAATGTCGCTCAAAAATTGATGTCGGTAGTACAAAGGACATGAATTATTATCAATTTAATAAAAATAAACTTACATTCATTAACTTAAACCATCCACAGATGGTACAATTTACACCACAGTTTTTTGTATGAGGCACTATTTTGCTGTCATATTTCATTGACTAATTTTGACACACCAGCACATTTACACACACACACGAATAATTTTTGTTTAACCAATTAACACTTATTTTTGGCTCAAATATACTTTTTTACACTTTTATTCCGCAAGATAAAGACACAAACTTGAAAATTTAACGATGTTGTTGTATATTAATTGCTAAATTGCTCAAAATCTATTTAAATTATTTGACGTTTCTATTGATTTGACTTTTGAATTTGAAGTTCTCAGCGATTTATATCATGAAAGTAAATCATTGCTAGGTTAAACATAAATATTTTTTAGCAACTTAGAATAAACTAAGTAAAACACAAGAGTTATGTTCGACCTAGCTAAGATGAGAATTTATGACTAGTATGAGCAAATGGGCCTAAATAAATTTGAAATTTTCATTTTTTATTTTCGTGTTTTCAATTTAAGGCAACAGTTTTTTCCCACCGATATTATTAAAAAAAAATTCTTTAAAAATTATGGTTTTGTTAATATAAGGTCATATTTTAACGCTTACAAATCTGTTCACAAATGGACTTAGATTTGTATCGGTTTTGATTGCCACCACATCCTCCATAATAGAACTTGTCACATGACTTTGATCGTGGATTGTATGCCCAAGCTGTTATACTCCGATTGCAAGGTCCTTTGTCCGGTCTTGATCTACAATCTGAAAGGAAATAGTTCATTAAAAGGGTGTTTTTTTAAGAATCAATAATATTTACCCCTTGCAAGAGCAACAGCTACAAAAAGAAGGACAACACCGAAAATTAATTTGCAATTCATTTTCAAATGTTGTATAGATATCAAAGTTGAAGAAATTCTACTGATACCGAAATATTTTTCGTTAATCCTTTTATATTAAAAAATTATAAAATAATTTAGGACCTACATTGTTTAAAAATATTTACATAATCTTCTGACCCAAAAAAATAACTCTGCCCTTAAATTAAGTGTTAAGATTTTGTAACTAGGTTTTCACTTTTCATTCATGATAGCACGCATGTCAAAATATTAAATAAGAGACAGATGTTTTTTATTTTTTTTTTATCGTAAGATAAGATCTCAAGTAAATCAACCAACAATGATGAGCTTGAACTTGTTTACATGAAATCAAGCTACATATCTATCAAATAAGTAATGACTAATGAGAATGACTAATGATTACAAAGATAATTAAAGATAACCTATCCTAACCAAACAAGCTGATTTATATTCACTTTTAATTTGTTATTGTTTTGTTATATTCCAAAAATTTCAAAATTCTTTTCGTCATTGAATAGAACATTTAACCAGTTTTCCCAAAAAGGGTTCCTTCCAAATTGTGTTGCTTCTTAGTCAACCAATGTCACATATTACAAAAATTATTATGTATTAGCAAGTTACAAAAAAAAAAAAAAATAAAAAACAATAAAACAACAACAACTATTGATCAAAAATGATAAAATGTATTATTCTTAAGGCTTACAAGCTTTTTTACAATCACTTAGACTTGTAAATCTATTTGCATTGCCTGGGCGACCACTATAACGAAATTCTAAACATTCATTTGATTTAAGGTCATAATAGAACATTTTTATAGCATGATCAGGTCCTCTTCTCTGCGGTCCTCGTAGTAAACATATTCGATCTGTTTAAAAAGATAATCCTTGATGAAATAGATTGTTAATTAAAATTTCTAATAAATAATACCAACGCATGTTGGCTGCTGGGATGGAAAAAATCAATCTTACACTGAAAAGCAAACAATTCTAAGCGAAATCTGTGAAACTCAAAAATAATCTCCTGTAGAAACATTAGCGGCTCTAGGGTGGAGTAAGTGGGTGGTTATCTTGAAGGCTTCGAGCATCAGAGGGCTCTCGTTTCGATATTTAAAAATAATCTGCATGCAAATAACGAATTTCAGTGATTTGATTTTTGTTTAACACTGCAAACCTCAAAGTTTGTGAAAGGAGTGTGAAGTCCTAGAATATAATTATGTAAACTAAAAAATGATTTTATGATGTTTTTGTACTTCGATTTGATTTTAATATTTACGAAAAATACCAATAGCTAAATTTTCCTTTCTTATTTTTATATTTAACAAAAAAAATTAGGTTTTCAATATCTTTTTTAAATAAATAAAATACTAAACCGTTGAAGAATGATAATTCATTAATCTTTCTCTACAAATCCTTGACCCCAGAAGACAATCAACATTCACTATCTGCTCTTGATTTTTGTAAAAATATTTATTAGTATTATTTTGCAGATGAAAGTGTTTCCAGCTGCTTTATTAATTTGAATTCATTTTCTCACTAAAACTGATTCAAACCACCATTTAAAGCAGATAATTTTTAATTGTATTTAAACTGTCAAGATAACTTAGATTAGACTTTGAAGAGGAAAAGTTATCAATTTAGAATTGAAGCGATTTGTTTTCTTAAAGAAAAGATGAATTAAATGATGGCAGCCCTAGTTTTTTAGACTTCATTGTTCTCCATAATAGAAATCCAATTCTTTGATTATTCTCAAAAACTAACACAACTAGTATACACATATTCTAAACTATTAGACCAGGGTCGATAATTTTTGAAACCAAAAAAAATCATAGTAGAATGAAACCCATTGGAAAAGGAGGGGAATATGATAAAAATGAAAGGAAAAATAAATTACGGGCGAACCAAGTTCGGGAAGTGGATGGGTTATGTTTTTAATGGTAAAAAATGGTATATCTCGATTTCCGGCAAAACTACAAATCTTATAGAAAAAAGTTGTATGGCAAAGTTGTAGGTAATAAAAAGATCTACAACTTTTGTATCAACAATTTTTTCACATAACCTCAAAATTTATGTGAAAAATTCAAAAAACCGAGTTTTTGGTTTTTTATTTTTATCTTTTTCAAAAACAAAAATTTTTCTACGAAATTTGGTGAAAACTTACTTTATTATGTCCCAAACACACTGTAATTTATTTGATTTAAAATATTAATTTGTTTACCTTATTTTGACTTAATACCAAAAAAACACCCTAATTTTCAATCGAAAATTCACGTGTCAAAATATCAGCTTTTTTCAAAAAGTCGGTAGGAATTTCCTTCGTTAAAGTGTCTATTTTCTGATGGTGTAAAAAAAAATTTACATTAGTATACTATAGAACATGTTCTCGTAAAATTCAAAAAATGAAAAAAGCTTGAATTCGAAAAAAAATTTTTACATTGGTTACAATTTTGGCCTATTTATTCAAATTTACACTTTAATTACTCAAAAAACGTATAATTTATCAATGTTACCTGAAATCTTACGTTTTTTGAGTAATTAAAGTGTAAATTTGAATAAATTGGCCAAAATTGTAAACAATGATAAAAAAAATTTTTCGAATTCAAGCTTTTTTCATTTTTTGAATTTTACGAGAACATGTTCTATAGTATACTAATGTAAATTTTTTTTTACACCATCAGAAAATAGACATTTTAACGAAGGAAATTCGTACCGACTTTTTGAAAAAAGCTGATATTTTGACACGTGAATTTTCGATTGAAAATTAGGGTGTTTTTTTGGTATTAAGTCAAAATAAGGTAAACAAATTAATATTTTAAATCAAATAAATTACAGTGTGTTTGGGACATAATAAAGTAAGTTTTCACCAAATTTCGTAGAAAAATTTTTGTTTTTGAAAAAGATAAAAATAAAAAACCAAAAACTCGGTTTTTTGAATTTTTCACATAAATTTTGAGGTTATGTGAAAAAATTGTTGATACAAAAGTTGTAGATCTTTTTATTACCTACAACTTTGCCATACAACTTTTTTCTATAAGATTTGTAGTTTTGCCGGAAATCGAGATATACCATTTTTTACCATTAAAAACATAACCCATCCACTTCCCGAACTTGGTTCGCCCGTAATTTATTTTTCCTTTCATTTTTATCATATTCACCTCCTTTTCCAATGGGTTTCATTCTACTATGATTTTTTTGTACTTTTTAATGTTTTTGAAGGCATCGGCACTGGTCTATATCTTACATTATGAAACTGAAATTTTTTTGTATTTTTGATTATGAATATTTTCAATACTATTGGAGCTGAAAAACTAGGTAAGATCTTTTGAAAATTATACCACAAAAATTAATATCATTCCATTTTTAGAAGCTTGCATCCAGGAACACTCACGCAATGGCAATGGAAGGATTGCTTGTAAAGCTGCTATTCCCTCGTGGTCATATGATTCTGAAAATGGGAAATGTGTGAAATTCAACTACGGAGGATGTTACGGAAATGATAATCGTTTTAAATCCAAGGATGAATGTGAAGCAACTTGTTTGAGTATTAATCCAAAGCTTATCTAAACTTGGCAAAAAGTTTGCTTTTGGGATAAAAACCAAGTACAAAAAAGTCTATACAAAAAAGTTGGGAGGAAGGGTGTTTTTTCACGGACAAGAGGGAGGGGGTGAAGGTCAAAAATATACTGAAAAAAATTGTTTGTCGAATATCATCATATTTTTTGATGCTGAATGTAATGACATAAAAATAAAGTTGCTCTAAGAGCAATTTTCATTAAATATGTTCTCTTTCCAACGGGAATTACGAATAATGTAAGTCTATAAATTTGTTTTATGTGAAAGGGTGTTTTTTTAGAAGTAAAGAGAATATGGGTATATTTGAAAAAGTGTGTAATACTAGAGTAATATTAGTGGTACCCTATTGAAATTTAGCAATTATGTTACTTTTAAGATAAGAAACAAGAATCTTAAGTGTCTATAAAAATATCATGGTTAACAGGGTGTTTTTTTGAGTGAAAGCAAAAATGATGGGTCACCCTAATAAAAATTTGGTAAATACCTGCATCGATTTTGGGATAGAAAGCAAGAATAAAGAGTTTTCATAAAAAAAATTTTGGTGAAAGGGTGTTTCTATCGAAGAAACAGTAAAATCTGTAATTGGTCCCAAAAAGCCAATGATTCGCGTAAAACGTGTAAGAACTTATTTATAAATGTTTAAATTGTCATTAAAACTATAAATAAAATGAATCATTGGCTTTTTGGGACCAATTACAGATTTTACTGTCTCTTCGAAAAAAAAACTCTTTCAAATATACCCATTACCCATATTCTCTTTACTTTAAAAAAAAACACCCTTTCACATAAAAAAAATTTATAGACTTACATTATTCGTAATTCCCATTGGAAAGAGAACATATTTAATGAATTTCGTAAGGGTAACATTTATTACCATTGATTTTATCGGACTTATCGCGGATTTTTCCCTATTTCCCAAAAAACACCCTTTAAACTAAAATATTTGTATATACTGTTCGGGTTCTTGGTTTCTGTTATAAATGAAACATTTTTACCAAATTTCATTGGTGTAACAATTTTTTCCTTGTTTTTGTGGAATTAATTCCGAATTTCATCATTTCTTAAAAAAAAACACCCTTTCACTCAAAATAATTTTGTACACTTTATAGATTCTTAATTCTTATACCAACCAAAACATTTACACCAAGTTTTAAAAATTAATAAACTTTAAGTCAGCTGTTATTATACCTTCCTCACACACAACTTAACCCATCAAAAAAACACCCTTTCACCAAAAATAATTTTAAGAACTTTGTGAATCCTTTTTCCCTGTTTTATCTAAAACCTTCATCCCGAATTTCATCAGTGTAGCATGTTTTTCCCATAGGTTTCGGTTATATTTTACCTGTTGAAGTCAAAAAACAAGCACCCTTGTTTTCAATCGGCGATAACTTCTCTTAGAGCAATCGTATTGACTAATTTTATGTCATTGGATTCAGCATCAAAAAATACCTTGAAAACATGTGTCATATGATGATATTCGACAAACAATTTTTTTCAGTATATTTTTGACCTTCACCTCCTCCCTCTTGTCCGCGAAAAATCACCCTTCCACCCAACTTTTTTGTATAGACTTTTTTTGTACTTGGTTCTTATCCCAAAAGCAAACTTTTTGCCAAGTTTCATGAGTTTAACCATTTTTTTTTTCTTTTAAATGCCTATTTTACCTGTACTATTTCATAATTTAACTTGATTGATGTAGATGTATTGCAATAAATATTTATTCTCCGTAAAGAAGTTCAAACTCATAATTGTTGGTTGCATTAATTGACATCTTATCTTACGATAAACAAAAATGAGAAACATCTGTCTCTTATTTAACAATTCGGCACACGTGCTTTGACTGAAAAAAAAATCAAGTTAAAAGATGTAAAGGCCAGGGTTGTTTTTTTGGGACAAACTAATTCTGAATAAAATATTTTTAAACAAAGTTCCACGTTTTTTAATAATTTTTGCTATAAAAGGATTAACGAAAAAATGTTTCAGTATCAGTAGAACATCTTCAACTTTGATAAGTATACAACATTTAAAAATGAATTGCAAATTAATTTTCGCTTTTGTATTCCTTTTTGTAGCTGTTGCTCTTGCAAGGGGTAAATATTATTAATTCTTAAAAAAACACCCTTTTAATGAACTGTTTCGTTTTAGATTGTAGATCAAGACCGGACAAAGGACCTTGTAATGGACGGATAACAGCTTGGGCATATAATCCACGATCAAAGTCATGTGACAAGTTCTATTATGGAGGATGTGGTGGCAATCAAAACCGATACAAATCTAAGTCCATTTGTGAACAGATTTGCAAGCGTTAAAATATGAACTTATACCAACAAAAGCATAATTATTGTTAACGAAAATAATAAATTAAATTATTAACTAAGCTTCATCCATTTTTGCTCGATTTTTTGAAATTCTTCTAGGGTATAATATGTTTTTGAAAAGGTCTTCTATTTTCGAAATTGATGAAGCTAGTATTTTTAGAATGACTGCAATATCAAAATATCGTAGTTAACCCGAAATTCAAATGTTGGGAAGTCACACAAAATAAAATAATACAAAAATAACAACAACTTAAGAGACAAAAATTATAAATTTATTATGCGGAAGGCTTACAAGCTTCTTCACATTTTTTTCGAGTTGCAAATTTATTTGCATTGCCTCCATAACGATAAAATATAAACTGTTCACACTCGTTTGTTTCTGAGTTATAAAAGAATTGTGGTAGTTTTAAAGCTCTACCTGGTCCTGGATCCTTCGGTAAAAAACATTTTGCATCTGTTAAACAAAAAGATACATTTTTTATGCACTAAATTGTTAATTAAAATATATTAAATACTACAAACCTTTTGCTTCACATGGATTTATTTGAAACCCAAATAAAAATATGCAGAGAAAAATTATGAAAACACGCATGTTAGCTGCCGGGCCGAAAAAATTAGTCTAACTCTGAATAGAAAATACTTAGAAATGAAATGTATTAAACTCAACACTCACTTTTTATAGTTGCGCCAGTTCTAGATCAATACCTAATAAAATTATTTAATTTTGGCGTCAAAATGTAAACATTGTAAAGCTTAATTCTGGAAATAGATTGTTTAGGAAATTCTGGTAAATAAATATTTAAGCTCGTGTGCAGTTAATGTTCAACTTAAATATTTTGGTTTCATATCACCAAATTTCCAGACTTACAACTTAACAACAGGGTATTCATACAACGAGATAAGCGATTATGTTTATTTTTTGGCAATTGACTTAAGATTAAATCATTGTTGATAAAGTAGGTATCAACTGATTGGAGTGGTTGGCAATACTTGTTACCAGGGCCGTCTTTAACTATCCTGGGGCCCTTGGGCACACAAGAATTTGGGGCCCTTTTGGTAAGTAAAATAAGTACAATGGTTGGCTTAAAGGCAATGGTTATGGTTAAAAAGGGGTGCCAATATATCGTTTCATATAAAGTAAAGGGGGTGCCAATAATACGTGCATCGAGACATCAATCGTTGCCACTACCAATAATTGTACCCTGTATCCGTTATAAGTTTCAGTATTCAGTTTGAAGAATTGGAAAAAAGAGCTCAAACGGATTGATAGATTTGTTAAAAACTCGGTACAGACGATTTCTA
Organism: Episyrphus balteatus; assembly: GCF_945859705.1. Classification (NCBI taxonomy): domain Eukaryota; kingdom Metazoa; phylum Arthropoda; class Insecta; order Diptera; family Syrphidae; genus Episyrphus; species Episyrphus balteatus. The sequence continues at coordinate 2,288,412 of NC_079134.1, read as the reverse complement.
CGTAATTTTCAAGAGCCGTTTTTTTATTTTTTGCCTTTTTATTTTAATGTCTCTTTTTCAACGGATATCTACAATATAAAGTTTTCGAGATATTGCAATTTCCTCAAAAACGGATAACGATTTTGCTTTGAAAAAAAATATGTTTTGCTGCAAATAAGGCCGCACTTTTGAAAGAAGAAAAATATTTTTTGGACCGTTATTAACGGTACCTACTTGCCATAGAACCGATTTCTTAATGAAAACGACACAACCGTTTTAATGAAAATTTTTACATAAAAAGGTTTATACTGACATTAAAACTAAGAAAACTTAAAAAAAAAATTATTTTGGATATTTTTTTTTTGTTTGCCGGGGATGACAGCAACATGTCGCGACAGTGCCAGCACACAAAAAAAAAGTTGTATGTACTAGGAACCAGACCTATCTTTCTATATGTGTTTGGACCCGCTGAATCCGAATTTCAAGTCCGTTTTTCCCGATCATCCTCCAGTTTTGAGAAAAATGCAACAATGACCCCAAAAAAGGTAAAAAATTCCTTTTTTTGAGTTTTTTGCATTTTACCCAAAACTGGAGGGTGACAGGGCCAAACAGACTTGAAATTCCAATTCAGCGGGTCCTAAAACATATAGAAAGATAGGTCTGGTTCCTGGTACATGACATTTTTTTTTGTGTGCCGGTGTTATTTTTGGATTTAAAAAATAAATTTTTTTTTTTTTTGAAAAACAATTTTTTTAAAAGTTATTTAATGAATTTTATGTTTCAATCTTTAAATACGAGAGCAATTCGCAATTCAAATTAAAACCATTGTACCATGGCGTTTTCCATTGAACCAAAACATTGAAGTACCGTCGACGAGCCGGCAATAGTTTTTTCTCAAACGTTTTCAAACGGAAAATTTATTGATGTTTTTTGCCGACGAATTGATTCTTTTTCGTCTTTTAATACGAATTACTCATATTACACACGCACTACAAATTTGACAGTTTTGCAAACTTCAAACGAAATTAGTATTTAAGGAAAAAGATAATGGAAGAGAATTCGTTGTTTTTATTAATAAATAATAAATAATCTTACCTACAGTGGAAAAAAAGGTACCTATTTTTCTTGTTTTTTGAAAATATTATTGTCTTATTTTTTTTTTGAAAATTGAATTTGGGTTTGGTGGTTTGGATTTAAAATTTTGTCCGCATACAACGCCACATAGTTTGTTTTCTTTGTGAAAACATATATTTTCCGTATAGGTGTAGAAAAAAATTTATTTGATTGTTTGGTTGCCATATAAAAACTAAAATTTTTTGGTAGATATTCTGACCGACAAAAATGTTTTGAGAATATAATATTCGTTCCTTCGGGGCCCCCCTGTGCCCTTATGGTAAAGACGGCATTGCTTGTTACATGTTTCTTAACTGAAATCTGAAATCAGATGACGCCTGGTCTAATGTCGTTTATGTGCACCGTGCTAGTCACTCGTTTTTGCAGTATTTTAGCCGCTATCGAAGGTTGTAGTGCAGTGACAGGCTTCTCAGTGCTGTCTTGTAGATGGTGTAACATACTGAAAAGCTAAGTATTCCAGCAGTTTGGCTAAGAATTAAGTTCCATCTGGGAATGTCAGTTTAATGCTCATATAATGTTAATTTTTATAATTTGTTGATATTTGCCCTGTAATTATGCGAATAAGGTAACTACCCTGACAACTTTTTGGAGCTTTTTAGCAATGTGTAAATGTAATTAGCTTGTAATACAGAATTTTTTTGAAGTGAAAACTTCTTTAGTATCGTAGTGATTTGAAATAAGATGAAACGAAAAAGCGACAGGAAAAATCAATTGATTATAACTTTTTTGTTTTAACAGATAGGTCAATGAAATTTATACGGTAGATGGGTAATTAAATAAACTACAATTGTCCAAAATTTTAATTAATTTCATATTCAAAATCCTAAGATAACGGTAAAAAGATGTTTTTTTTTCAAATAGTTGATTGATGATAATTGATTTTTTTGCTTTTTCGGTGAAAAGTGATTGGGTTAAAAAAATATTTTTAGCTGAAACAAAAAGCTTTCAAATGATGTAAAATTTATTATAGGTTGTTATATAAAAAATGTGGATTTAAAGGTGATGGAATAAAAAAAAGTTAGATTTTTTCGATTTTTTTTTTGCCAGAAAAATGATATTTTAAGGTTTCACTTCTACCAAGTGTAAATTGCACACATGATTTTTTTTTAATTTCAAACTTAATGATCTTCACAATAAACCAGGGGGTTTGTCTCCCCCCAGTGAATCCAAAAAGAGAAGCACTTGATGTGAAGTAGGTAGGTACATGGGAGAAATTTAAACACCTCAACATCGAGATCCATAATATATTAAAAGCTTCGAATATAAGAAAAAGAAGATTTAGTTTTAATGTATCAATTTATTTTCTTCGTGCTTAGTGAAAAATCATATTATGTAGTTTTTAAAACTTAGTCCATTCTTTTTTATTAATTCATCGAACACTTTTAAAAAATTTACAACTTAATCTAAGGTTTCCTGCAAGTAGCTTCACAAGCTTCTTTAGTTTTGAATTGGTTATCGTTTCCATCACAACCGCCATAGATGAATTTTACGCACTTGTCTTCGGCAGCATTGTATGACCACATACGGAAGAGACCTCTACATTCGGTATCATCATCACCATTTGATGAGTGGCGTTGTAAACAAGCCGCTGTTTCCATTAAAAAAAAAAATAAATAAATAAAAATACATATTAACAAAAAATTTTCAAACGCATTTACCTGGTTTTTCTGCAGCAATTAAGGCAAACAGGCTGAGAACAGCAATCATCAATCCAAAAATTATTTTCATTTTGAAGTCAGATTTTCTTTAGCTACTTTTGCTTTGTAAGAAGATTGTCAAACTATTAATTCAAATTTAATTTTGACCGAAACTTATATAGAAAAAGAATTCAGATAGCATTTGAAAAGTTTAGCGCAAAGGCGTCGCAAAAAAACACGCATGGGGGCAGTTAAAAGTCTTTTATTCTGTGAGATTTTTTTGGTTTTAAGTAGTTAATCATTTTTTGAGAATAGTTCTTAAATCAAAATGAACTTTAATTTTATAACTTCTTTAAAAAAATGTATTTGGGAAGGAACGATCGAATTCGAAATCCATTTAAAAATTGTTCAACATTTGTAAGCAAATTTTCTTATGTATCTTTAGAAATCTTGAAATTTACAATTTTTATAATTAGGGCTGAGATAAAATACATATAAAATTTGAAAGATTAAAAATTTAATTCCAGAAGATCTTAGCAAAAAGTTACATCATTGATCGTTTTTCTCTTTGATTTTTTAATAATATGTTAGAAATCTTCGATTTGGTTTTAAAAAAAGATAAAGATTTAGAAAACAAAAGAAAGATTTAATAAAAAAAAAAACACTCTATACTTTTATAGCTTTGCCAAAGTCATTAAAGATTAAAAGGTTTTAATAGTTTTTCACAGCTCTTTAGTATTGCATTTTTTTTTTTTTTTTTATACTTACAAGTGGGATTGTGGAACCCCTCACTGCCTTTCACGACTCCGTTTATGGCTCAAGCTGATAAGAGTTATTTGACCTTAAACTTGTTTCGAATATATTTGAAATGTTAATTGACTAGATAGTAGAGTAACTAAAGGAAATTATTAGGGAACCCGGCCGAACAGCTCTGATTTTGACGATTTTTTTTTTTCAAACGTAAGTAAATAAAAATACTTTAAAGTCTATAGATTAAAAATTGCCGGTGTTGCCGTATTGTTTTTTAAAATTAAAATTAATTTTTTTTAACAAAACCATTTTTTTTTGCTTAAATTTCATAAAACAAATGATAGCAAAAGATTCTCTAGGTAATTTAAGGAAAATATATAAAAGGCAGTTAAGGACAATCTTCCATCGTTTAAGCGATAAATGCAATTTTCTAACATTTTAACCTCAAACACAAAAAAAAATATTTTGAAAACAACGGCAACACCTAAAATACATTTTTAAAAAGCCAGAAGCTCATTCTTATCTCTTAAATTTAACTCCACTAAATTTAATCAAGACTTTTTGAAAAAATGGTCCTCAAACTCAGAATTAAAAAAAAATGTTATTAGAAAAATTTAAAATGACTTTTTTCCAAACTTTTTCTAATAAAATATACCTAAGTTTATTTAAAAAAAATTTTTGGCCATATATATTATCAGTTGAATTTCGAAGCAAAAAAGGTAAAATATATCACACTTTTGAAAAAAAAAAATGAAAAATTACTTCAAATTCAATGGTTTTTACTTGCTCTATAGGGCAAGTATTGGTTTCGTGTCGAAAAAAAAAATTGAGGTTTTAATCAAAACCAACATTACGATGATGGAGAATTCCAAAAAAGTGGGTCTCGCAATTCCGTCCGTGCGTCTGTACGTCTGTGCGTCTGTGCGGTTGTGCGTCCATCTGTACACATTTCCACAGCCTAAACGGGTGGATGGATTTTCTTCAAATTTGGTACAGATGATTTTTATGGAATTCTGAAAGTTGGTTTTTTTTTGTTTTTTTATATCTCGTTTAGAACGTATACCTCCCATACAAAAAAATACGATATTACGAATTTCTCGAAAACGGCTCTAACGATTTTGATTAAACTTTGTATACGTAATATTTAAAGCAGTGGCAATAAAACTGCATTTTTATTTTTTCTCAAAAAAGTCAAATAACAAAAAATTTTTTTTTTCATTTAACATAATTTTGCCCTAAATGTCGGCTCTTCCCCAATATCAATTTTTTTTTTAAATATAGATCCAGCTTTTAAAATCTACAAGTAGACTAACATAAAAGTGCTTTGAGCTGCAAGAGCAAGTACGTGCGACCCCAGTCGTGCATTTTATTTTTTTATTAAAACTGAATGTTTGCATTGAAATAATTAATTTTCTCAAAGACTGTGGTAAATAGGAACTTTAAATTTTTGCTATTTAACTTTCAACAGTAAGGGTTATTAAATGAATAAAAAATAATTTATGTTTAGATGTTGAACTTAAAAAAAAAAATAAGTTATATTTTTTTCAAAACTTTTATTAAAAAAAGTTCTTCGAAAATGAAATTATTTTTAATTTTTTTCATAAACCGTAATACATATTGACATTTCCTTTTATAATTTGAAATCATAATAAATGCGGCCAAAAAAATTTGAAAATAAATGCATTTTATATTACGACCAAGTTTAAAAAACGACATGTTAAAATTTTTTCAATAATTTTTTTTTTTTTTCAAAAATCTGAGTTCAATTACCATTCTTTCAAAAGCCGTTAATTCAATTAACTTAATTTTAATTTTACATATATGACTAAGCTTCTATCTTTTAAAAAATGTATATTTGAATATTGTAGGTGTTGCCGTTGTGTTCAAATATTTTTTTTGTGTTTGAAGTCAATTAATAAGAAAATTGCATCTATCGCTAGACAATCTTTTGGCATCAATTAATTTATGAAATTTAAGAAAAATTTTTGAAAAAAATTTGTTTTTGTTCACAAAAATCTTCAATTAAATTTAAAAAATCAAAACGGCAACACCGGCAATTTTTAATCTATAGACTTTAACGTATTTTTAATTACCGACGTTTGAAAAAAAAGATCATCAAAATCTAAGCTGTTCGGCCGGGTTCCCTAATATTGCCAATTTTTGAGCTTTAGTTACTCCACTAAGAAGAGAAAAAAAAACAGCAAATTATTTTAACTTTGAGCTTCAAAACAAAAACAATTAAAAAAAACTTATTTTACAGCTTTTTTACAAAAACTCATGGTTGTGGGTGTCGATAGAGAAGGTAACCCCTTGTTCAAAATGTTAAAATGTAGATAAGAAGTCAATTTTGATTTATTATTTTAGTAAGAGAAACAAGAAATAGTTGGATTAAAGAGCTACACAAATTAGCGGTTTTTTGTTTGATTTGATGTCAGAGGTTAATAAAGTTTGAAAGTAATGTACATATGTATTATAATTTTTTTAGGGTTATTTGTTTACAAATTTTTCATTTTGACGTTTTGTACGTGTCGATTATGTTAACTGTTTTATTACAGCACTTAAATGTCATTTTTCGCTTGAAACGCTTCACCTGTTAGCAAATGCAACATTTTTTCTCCCAATGATCTCAAATATGACCAATTTTTTGAGACTCAGAAAAGTTAGGTGGTAGAAGAAAAATATATATCCAAAAAAATATAACCCATTAAACATACCTAGATTTTTTCGTTTGTCCTCCAGACTAGACTTTTCAAGTCTTAAAATGCGAACACGAGTGAATGAACCTATTAAGAGTTCGCGTCTGCGAAAAATGATAAGGTTTCATAATGAACTTAATGACAAGATGTTAAAATTTGTAACAAATTGATCCCACATTGGGCGCCATCATAAATTTCATATCTGTACACAGAAGTAAAATTACTTCCTATCTCTGAATATTTAATTAATCTTACATAAAAAAGTAGCAACAAACATTTGTTATTGTCACCCATTACCTAAATTTGTATATTGAAATTCCTTGTTAACTTATCAATTTTTGTCATCATTTTTATGAATCTACGCCTTGCATATTGATGATGATGATCCCTGCTCGATGAGGGTTATCAACTGATAAAGTGCTTTTGTGTACTCTTGCAACTTGGATGCTTATAGAAGTGTCCCGTTTTTAATCAAATTGAACATACTCAAGTGAAACGTTGGCTATAATATTCTCTCAAGTACAATATGAAACTTATATTTTTATTAATTTTGACTATAGTCATTTTTTCTGTTTTGATTGAAGCTAAGAAAAAATCTGGTTCTGGTGAGATATTGATTAAAAAAATGTTTGAATTATCATTTATTTTCTATAATTATGTTTTGTGTTGTGTGTTTTTTATTATAGCTTCAGCATGTGTTGAACTCCATGCCCATGGTGGTAAAAAAGCTTGCAGAGGTCATAGCCGAAAAAATCATGAAAAGACAGAATCTAAAAAAACACGTCATCCATCTTCCCGTAAGAAGACTACGAAGCAGCGTAAATCCAACAAAAATAAAATAAAAAATCAATTGAAAAATGAAGTGAAAGTTGAATCGAATGTTGAAGTTAATAGTGAAGTGAATACATAACGTTAAATTTTATATAAATAAAATCTGACGTAATTATTATTTTTTTGTTAAATTTAATACAAATAAAATGTGATTTTTATAGTCTATGTTTTTTGTTTTTAACAGAATTTATTGACGAGAATGTAGTTCAAAATGCAAAATCACACAAAAAATGTTTTTTTATTGTTTTTAGAAAATTTGTACTCAATAATCAAACTTTGCATCTTTCGTGTGCAACCTTTGTTTTAGTAAAGTAATGGCACACGTAAGTTTGTCTTATGACTTACGTTGATATCACAAAAAAATGGCTGACTGAAATGTTTTCAATAAAAGCACAGTGAAAATTAAAATTAATTCCCCAAAAACCCTAATATTTGCAAAACACAATAAAATCAACGGTTACACGGAAAGTGCATTGAAAACGTACGTAAGAAAAGAATTTATTCAGTTAGAAAGATTGTGCTCTCCAGGTGACTATTGGTTGTCAGTTTACAACTTACGTAGATTTTTTTCAAAGTTAGACACTTACCAGGGGCGTATATGTCATTGGGACAGCTGGGGTGGTGCCCGGGGGCCCAAGACCGTTGCCATAGACCCACGGGAGATTCTATAGGCAAGCAACCTAATAAATATTTTTATCCATCTCAAGAAAATGAACCACCAAAAACAGAAGAGATATCAATCATGAGTCACATACTGCATTTTTAGCTAGCAGCACAATTGCCGAGGGGCCCCTGCCATTACTTGAAATGTATTGAGCTCCAAGCAAAAATAAAATCGTTTTTTTTTTTTAAATTCCATTTAGGTACAAAATTTCATTATTTCAACTAAAAACCGACTATTAGGTCCATGCAATATTTCGGTGGCTTTTATTTCAGGGACCAAAGGTTGATAGCAAACAAATACTATTTCAAAATTGTTTTGCAAAGAATGTTATGCCGTTTTGTGTGAAAATGTTCAACTTATTTTGTGGACAAATTTTACATACTTGGTTTTCTTAGAAATACGTACTGAATGAAGAAGCAATAACTTTTAAAGCAAAAATAACAAAAACTCTGTACAGTTTCATAAAAAGAGCTTGAGTTTTTGAGAAAATTGAAAAATAGAAAAACTACTTTATTTATCAGGGTTTTTTTTATCACTAATGAGCGTTCTGGTACCACATTGGTACCAAGAAATTTTATATTTAAGATCCAATTTTAAATGGAAATTTAACCCATTCATGAGCAGAAGTAGATTAAGCACAGTAATTTTTAATTTTTGATAATAGAATAGTAAAGCAAAATAGCCAAGAAGTAAAAATCTGATAAAGAAAGTAGTTTTCCTATTTTTTAATTTTCTCAAAAACTAGAAGGCTTAACAACATATGGTTTTCAGCATTTGATAAAAAATTCATTGACGTGGTTTTCACTATCGATTTATCCCGTATTGAAATCCATAGTCTTGACAAAAAAAAGTATTCAATGTGTTTTTTTATACTTATTTTTCACAAATGTTGACTTTGAAATCGATTATTTCGAAAACGACTGATTATAATAACTTGATTTAAAAACACAAATTAAGAGTACAAAGCTTTTGAAAAAGGTAGGTACTGTAAATGTTGCCGTTGTTTTAAATAATTTTTTTAGTGGTTTCTTAGAAAATTGCCCTTCCCTCCTAAAAGAGGGGGCATAGACCCTCCCTCCCATACCGTTTTTTAGGGATTTTGGTAAAAACGGATTATTATTGCTGAGGCCTTCAGGAACAAAGCCTCATTTTTAGTTTTTGTCGTCACTGTGAGGTATAGTTTTTATTGTTCGATAAGGAATCAATTTTGGCAGTTTTTTGCATGAGTTTATTTTGTATATTAAAATTCACAGCCTAAACAAAAATAGTATTCAATGAGCTTGCATATTTTTAACTTTGAAATCGGTTATTTCAAAAACAATTGGTGCGACAAAAAATTTTAATTAAAAATTAAAAATAAACTATTTAAGATACAAAAATCTCCTGAAGCTTATTTGAAAGATAATAATCTAAAGCCTAATCCAAATGAAGGATTTTTAAAAATTCCGTCATTTTATAGGGTAAACAGGGGTAAAACGGAAAGATGAAATTTGGGCTAAAATCTAAACACGTGGTCGTAGAGAGTTGATTCTTTTTGTTATAGATAGAGGAGACTGATTTAAGGATAACCGCATTTAAGAAAAAATTCTAAAAAATTCTGGAACTCCGCTATAACGTTTTGTTTGAACGTTGATCAGGTGTTGTGGGTATGACAAAATGTTGATTATGGGTAGGGGAAATTTTTTTTGACAATTCTAAAGGTGCCAGGTGGGTATTTTTGGGCAGTTTTTGATTATTAGCTTTTTTTTGGAGCGTTCAAAAAATCTCAAATTATGTGGGATATGTAGGGCTGATAAATGCGCATACATGTGCAAAAAAATGGAATCGTTAAAAGAGTTTTGACTGAATACGGAGAAAAATAAGTTTTTAAAAAACAGGTTTGTTGGCCTGTTTTTTAACCGATTTTCATCGTTTTTTATTTTTACCTTTTTTTCTTTAATAGATAGAGGAATATTATATATGAAGTAATGATAGACCATGACTACGACTATATGTGTGCGAAATTTCACAATTTTGAGATAACGGTAAAATAAAATTTTAGAATTCAACAGGTTATAACTTTTTACCAAGAGTAGATAGAAATTTGATAAAACATTTATGAGCATCCTGATACAATTACCTTTCAATTGGTATATCACACATAACGCTAGACTAACTACAAGCCACACAATGTTAAATCAAGAAACTTGCGAAAAAATAATCATACCACAAGTGGAGATCTGTTGCGCTATGAACAGCCACCAGTGTGGGAAGTACCGTAATCCCAGTCTGGAAATTCCACATGGTTGACTTTAAAAAATTCTAACTTCTCTTGTAGGCATCTTTGAAATGAGATTGATACGTCATTTGAAAGGTGAAACAATAAGCTTTCACATGGTATAAAATTTTTTATATGTAGGTTGTTAGGGAAAAAATTCATTTAATAGCATGAGAACATAAAAATAAATGTTTTTTTGCTTTTTTTGATGAAATTTCATCAATTCTAGCTCTTTTTGTAGATGTCTCATAGACTTGATCTATATATATATTTTTAGCTAAGGCAATAAGCTTTCAGATGGTGTAAAAATTTGTATAGATTGTTAAAAAAAATGGATTTAATAGCGTGAGAAGATAAATTTACATGTTTTCTTTGCTTTTTTTTGATGAAAATGATTGTTTTAAATAAATTATTTTAATACTTTTTGCTCATTGTAAAAATTAAAAAAATGGTTTTATTATTTAGAAGAAATATTTGGCTTTTTAATGGCATAATTTTTTTTGTGAACTTTTAAAATAAAAAAAATTAATATAATGAGAAAAGAAAAAGGGTATTTTTTTAAAGCTTTTTCTTGTAAATTATGATTGTTTGAAATAAATAAACCCTTCAAATGGCTCATTTTAAAAGCACACAACCTGTTTTCTTACGACGTTGTCACGTAAAATCATCGTCCGTAAACCGACTTTACAGACAACCTCTTTTTTTTCTAAGCCAATTTTGAACGTATTTTCATAAAAAATACCTCGTTTGATTTTTAAATAAATATAATAATTTTAGTATATATTTTTAAAATAGCTTGTTGATTTGAAAACATATACACACTTTAATTGATGTCGAAGTTGGGTAAATGACGAAAAAAATGTAATTTTTGAACTTTGTTAGATTTTAAATTCTAGGTGGTTTAATGAAATCACATGTTTTATAGTTACATTGTTAAAAAGGTCTAAATGTCTTCTATCTAAAAAAAAATTTGACGAAACTAGATTTTTTCAATGGGTGAAATTAGTGCAACTAGCTCTACAAAACGTGATAGGTCTCCACCCGCATATAATTTAAAACAATGTTTTTAATCAAATATCTGGAAACCCTCAAAAGTAATTTGTAAGACGTTTGGCATACTTATATAGAGCTCAACAGCTTTCATTTGATATAAGTCTTATCGGTGTACGCACTGGGAATAAATTTTCTGATTTTCTTTTACATTTCTTGCCATACCTTTAATAAATATTTACAAAAGTTATAAGATTACTCATTTTAAGGACTTTAAGTTTTATAACAATTTCTTATTGTTCCGCACCACGCTGACTGTGATAGTTGGTATTTTTTTTAAAGGTATAAAATTTTTTCACCTGTCGACCTGTCAAATTATCATAAATGATAAATGATGAGTTATTTGGGTTAATTAGAATCTACATGAAAACACTTGTGTACTGATAACAGATGTTTTAAGTTGATTGTTTTCTTTTATCACACATGTGAGATGTGACGTGGGACAAAAGAGAATCATGCAAACAACTTTAGATGAATAAATTTTATGCTGTTTTTTTATTTAATTATTTCACTCTTCATAAATTGAGTTGTAAAAAGATTAGTATTAATACAAATATTTGAATGATGGAGAAATGATGGCGAAAACAACAATCGCGTATTTAAGGTACGGTAGAAACTTGATAAACCCACGGACTTTTTGAGATTGCGATAGTTTTGATCCCTTGATGGATGAAGAAGAAGGAAAAATGTTTTTAAAAATGTTGATACAAAATTTGAACCAAATTTTTTTTACACAAAATCAGTGTATATGAAATATTTAGATACACATAACTTCCCAAGCTTATCGAACTAAAGAACATATGAATCAACATTTACCTAACCATTTATCAAAAAAATCAAAAAAAAAAAAAAAACAAACAGCACAGTGTTGCAAACTCTAAGGAAGAAATGAAATTATATAAATACATGATGAAACCTTGAATTTCATATCTAATTCAATTCTCGCCAAAAAAAACATTAGAAATCGAAAGCTATAAACTTAAATAATAATGAAATTATTCGCATTCGGATTACTTTTAGCACTTTTTAGCACTTTTGCTCTAATAAGTGCTCAAAATGATGTGCCAAGTGAGTATTTTTTGCTGATTTTTTTTCTTCTCAGTTTTTTTTCAAAAAGGAGGTAACAAAATCAGGTGTTTTGCAATGATGAGATCTTGGTCATATAATCCAAAAACTAATACATGTGAAGCAACTCGTTACGGGGGATGTTTTGGAAATGAAAATACATCAAACCGATTTTTCTCACTTGAAGATTGTGAAAATCAGTGTATCTCATATTATTATTCTTCATCAACTATGGATCCAATTGCAAGCAACGAATTGGAACCCTTCGAATAAATTTATTTAAGCTATTGTTGGCTAACAAACAGTTGTTGATTTTAAAATAAAAGCACATAATCACAAATAGAAAAAGAGTATTTTGAATATTAAAGATTGAGGTAGTAAAACACCGTTTTCAAAGTAAAGCAAATGTGTAAAAAAATAGAATTTTTGAAATTCTTCAGTTTATTAATTTTATTTTTTCCAGAAAAGATAAATTGGAAATTTATGAAGCCAGGAATGTGAGAGTCAAAAATATAAAAACTAACAACGACTAAGAGACAAAAATAGTAAATTTATTATTCGGAAGGCTTACAATCTTCTTCACATTTACTTTTACTCTTAAAATTATTGTCATTGCCTCCACGACCACCATATATAAATTCTTCACATTCGTTTGTTACTGCGTTATAATAGTACCGTGTATGATGAAAACGACCTGCACTTAGCTTTGGTAATAAACATTTTGGATCTGTAAAAAAAAAAGATATTATTTGATTCCTACAACAGATTGTTATTTACAAATTTTTTTCAATTTTACAAACCTGGTGTTCCGCACGTGGATTGATTTATTTGAGATCCAAATAAAAATATAAAAAGAAAAATGAGAAAAACACGCATTTTAGTTGCCGGGATGATAAAATCAATCTTACTTTGAACAGCGAATAGATAGAAATGAGATCTGTGAATCTCAACCAGTCAGTTTTTATAACTATAGAGCAGATACATATTTCAATACTACATGAATAAATAGTTAATTTTGTTTTGCGCCGAAATAAAAACATTTTTAAGCTGAAATTTAAATATTTAAGTTGCAGATAAAGGCTTATCAGCTGAGCAAACCTTCGCTTAAGAATATATATGATAAATTATCAAATTTCATTTAAGCAAACTCTTCCAACTGTTGTTTAATGAACACTTTTTAATATGATTGACATTAAACAAGTGCTAATTACTCATATAACAATATTTTATATGCAAAAGAAATACGTTGCCAAGATAGACCATAATGTTGTCATGATTTGCGAATAATTTAATTAAAATTTCACTTCACTACAATTCACAAATTGTGTACACTGTACAAAAAAGGAGCCTCTCATTATTTTTTTCTTGGAAAATCTACTTTTAACAATTTTTCTTAAAATATTTTTGATATTTATTTCAGCCATAATTTCTTTCGAAATAAGCTTAAAGACGTATGAATATGATTATTCATAAATTTTCGTTATCAGCAGCTTATCTTTTAACCATCTTATCAAAGATAAGACCAGCTACATATGCAAATTCTAGAAAGAAATAAAGTATATAAACATAAAACATTTATTTTCATTTCTAATTGTATTTTTGTCAACTTAAAGGTACCATCAGAAAACGAAAGTTATAAGCTTTAACAATGAAACTTTTCGTATTTGGATTTATCTTAGCTATTTTCTGCTCATTTGCTTTCTTAAGTGCTGAAGCTAAATCAGGTTAGTTTTTTTTTTCTGTACAAACATTATTTTTTTTGCATTTTTTATTATTTAGGTATTTTAAATTTTCTGTTTTTTTTTTTTTTTTTTTTTTAATTTTTAGGTAGGGTCAATGTGGGTAAATGTAAACAGGGGTAAATGAAAACATGGCTCATAACAAGCTTCAGTTAAATCTATTTGATGCATACATAAGAACAAATCGCGGACGCATGTATCTTTTAACTTATACGTCAAGCTCATTGCTGTCAAGAGAGAATTCATTCGACGAGCGTATTTTCCGTGAAAGATAATTTTTTAAAGTGCCAAACAAGTCGTTAGTCTTTCAGAAAAATTAAATATTTTTGCAGATTCAATAAAGTCAGTATAATTTGCAAATATTTTTTTGTTTTTAATTTTGATGTAGATTCTATGTGATACAAGCAAATTTTAAAATACAGGACATTTATGTCGATTTGCATGTGTTTACATTTACCCCAGAATATTTTTCATAATGGGTAAATGTAAACAACGTATTCTGGGGGTAAATATAAACATACATTTTTGGTGAAATTATTGGTTTTAATAAAAATAACATATTTTAAGTCAATTACTACTGCTAAAGTGCCGCGGAGTCACATTTTAAAGTAGCCAACACCATCATTTTCAGTGGATGATGTTGCAAAATCGGCCTTTGACGTAAAAAAACAAAAAATATTACGTTCAGAGCTGCTCAGGATGCATATTGGGCGCCTATATAAAGAATCAAAGGAAGAAAACAAAAACTTTTATTGGAATTTGAAAAAGTTTTTGTCAAATACCTTCTTGAACGTTTTTCAAGTCGTTATCCATATGATAAAGAGGAAATTCTAAATTTTATACCACCGTTTACATTTACCCCGAATTTGCAAAAAAACACAAACATGGTGGGGTATTTGTAAACATGCCATATTTGACAGTAATGTAAACAATTGGGGAAATATTTGTTTATATTTATAAAGAAGAATTGCCATCATTTCATATTTGCATTTGAAGATACCATTCAAGTTGTTCCGTGAAAACATAAAAAAATCTAAAGTCGAAAGAAAAAAAAGACATGAAATTGTTTACATTTACCCACATTGACCCTATAGATATTTGTCTTCAGCCTCCTTTTCAAGTCGGAAATGGGGGAATAATGTGCATGGCAATGATTAAAGCATGGTCATATAATAAAGAAAGTAATGCATGTGAAGAATTTACTTTCGGAGGGTGCCGTGGAAATAAAAATCGATTTTATTCGATCGAAGCTTGCGAAAAGAAGTGTATTACAACTTGATCCTCAACAGCTAATCGTCCAATTGCAAGCATTGATTGAAAACATTTTATTGAATTTGTATGTCTTTTATATTTAGTTGGCTAAATGTGTTGATATAATAATGATTTTTAAAATAAAACAAAATGGAAGGAAATCCGACTTTTTTATGAGGTAATTTTTCCATATTATTCAAGTTTTTAACCCTTTCAGAACCTTTCAGAATACAAAAACTTAAATAATATGTAAAAATTACCTAAAAAAAAGTCGGATTTCTTAAGAAAAAAAAATTGTATCTCGGTTATTTATGAAATATTCCCAACAATGTTGTACCATTTTGAAAAGAGAATTGAACACACCAACTTTTAAGGCAACTTGCCGAAACATCGTAGTGCATTTTTTTTACACTACGGCTCATTGAATTAGAGTCATGTAAATTTTTTTAGTACTAATTTGGGTAAAAAAGTAATATTTTTTTTAAAACTGATGCAGCTGAGTTAAAATTTTTGAATGCATTTGATAGCAGGGTTATTCAAGGTTCCGTAACAAAAGAAAAAAATGAGAAAAATTAAGATTTGTAGTCACGGCACATGAAAAACCGTCACAGGGTGACCATTTTTTCGAATTTTTTTCAAATGCCCATAACTCCCAAAATATATGGCTGGGATTTTTTTTATTATTTTTCTGATAACTGTAACCACCTACCCTATCTACCGTTTTCGTTTCGGCGTTAACTTTTGGGACACCCTGTATATACCGATTTTTAACAGTATTCTTGATTTTTTGGAGTTTCATTCTATACTTCTTAAGGGATACAAAGTAAAGTAGTTGGGCGAAAACAATATATTTAAATTGATATTGTGTTTTCAAAAAAAAAAATACAAAATTTTTCCGGTATTCCACATTTTTTAAAAGACATGCCGCAATATCTTGTACACATCACAAAATGATTTTTTTATGCTGATTAGACGTCTTAAAGATGGGGAAAATGTTTTTGTGTAAATTAAATGAGATTTATTTTAGCAACAGTAAAATGTAGTGTTGTGTGTTGTTACTTAAAATATTATATCTTTTTTCGAGAAATGATTGAAAAGTAAGTACCTATTTAGACCAGGGTCGATAATTTTTGAAACCAAAAAAAATCATAGTAGAATGAAACCCATTGGAAAAGGAGGGGAATATGATAAAAATGAAAGGACAAATAAATTACGGGCGAGCCGAGTTCGGGAAGTGGGTGGGTTGAGTTTTTAATGGTAAAAAATGGTATATCTCGATTTCCGGCAAAACTACAAATCTTATAGAAAAAAGTTGTATGGCAAAGTTGTAGGTAATAAAAAGATCAACAACTTTTGTATCAACAATTTTTTCACATAACCTCAAAATTTATGTGAAAAATTCAAAAAACCGAGTTTTTGGTTTTTTATTTTTATCTTTTTCAAAAACAAAAATTTTTCTACGAAATTTGGTGAAAACTTACTTTATTATGTCCCAAACACACTGTAATTTATTTGATTTAAAATATTAATTTGTTTACCTTATTTTGACTTAATACCAAAAAAACACCCTAATTTTCAATCGAAAATTCACGTGTCAAAATATCAGCTTTTTTCAAAAAGGCGGTACGAATTTCCTTCGTTAAAATGTCTATTTTCTGATGGTGTAAAAAAAAATTTACATTAGTATACTATAGAACATGTTCTCGTAAAATTCAAAAAATGAAAAAAGCTTGAATTCGAAAAAAATTTTTTACATTGGTTACAATTTTGGCCTATTTATTCAAATTTACACTTTAATTACTCAAAAAACGTATAATTTATCAATGTTACCTGAAATCTTACGTTTTTTGAGTAATTAAAGTGTAAATTTGAATAAATAGGCCAAAATTATCAAAATTGTAAACAATGATAAAAAAAATTTTTCGAATTCAAGCTTTTTTCATTTTTTGAATTTTATGAGAACATGTTCTATAGTATACTAATGTAAATTTTTTTTTACACCATCAGAAAATAGACATTTTAACGAAGGAAATTCGTACCGCCTTTTTGAAAAAAGCTGATATTTTGACACGTGAATTTTCGATTGAAAATTAGGGTGTTTTTTTGGTATTAAGTCAAAATAAGGTAAACAAATTAATATTTTAAATCAAATAAATTACAGTGTGTTTGGGACATAATAAAGTAAGTTTTCACCAAATTTCGTAGAAAAATTTTTGTTTTTGAAAAAGATAAAAATAAAAAACCAAAAACTCGGTTTTTTGAATTTTTCACATAAATTTTGAGGTTATGTGAAAAAATTGTTGATACAAAAGTTGTTGATCTTTTTATTACCTACAACTTTGCCATACAACTTTTTTCTATAAGATTTGTAGTTTTGCCGGAAATCGAGATATACCATTTTTTACCATTAAAAACATAACCCACCCACTTCCCGAACTTGGTTCGCCCGTAATTTATTTTTCCTTTCATTTTTATCATATTCACCTCCTTTTCCAATGGGTTTCATTCTACTATGATTTTTTTGTACTTTTTAATGTTTTTGAAGGCATCGGCACTGGTCTAATTGGAAATTCGAGGAACAGTATAGTAAGTAAGGAAGTAAGAGAGTAACTTGCGAGTTCATTGTAAAACAAGAAATAAACTCTTGCAGTTAAGAAAAAGGAGTACGATAACCAAGCAAATAGTGTATTATATAGGTACTATACAAATAAAATCCAAGAAACTTGATAAAAAGACATTCAACCAAAAATTTGAAAATTTCTTTTCGCCTGATATCATAGTGACTCATTTGTTGAGTATGAGTAAATTGGTATCATAAGTACTGCTCTACAACTGAATACTTAACTTTTAAACTTTGTTTGATACATTTGCGTATTGCGTTCCTGTTTATGATAGAGTGAGCCTTAACTTCTATTGGCCTTGATAGCTTTTATACTTATTTTTATACTTAATTGTATGAACGCGTGTACTTTATCTTTTCCTGAGTAAATAAACAATTTGATTTTTTATAACGTCAAATAATATTGGTTTATTTATAAAATCTCCTCATGTCTTTTATCTTGAAGCAGAAAGATGAAATTTTATTTTTTAGAAAAAGGTATATAAGTTTTAACTAAAATCTAAGTTTAGGTTGTATTAAATACGCGTTCCAGCAGTATTTTCGAGATACAATGAAATTCTTACACGTAATGATGTTTTCAGCTTTTGTTAGCTTGTTTGCCATAATCAGTGCTGAAAAGCCAAGTAATTTAAAAAAAAAGTTTCTTTTTAATTTAAATATAGCATTCGCACTTTTAATTAACCTAAACACAAATTAGTTTCACCTTTTAACAAATATATTTCACCCTTTAGCAAATATATTTCACCTTTTAGCAAATATAATTAAACTAAAAGCAAATCAATTAAACCCAAAAGCAATTATAATTAAACTAAAGCAAACTATTTAAACTTTTAGCAAATCTATTTAAACTAATCGCAAACTGATTTACCCTTTTCTAGAAAAAGCTTTTGGTATCGAGTTATGAAGAAGGGATGAGGATTTTGAAGCTGTCCGTAGCACTTAAGTCAACGAAACACCCCAAAAACCACAATAAGACCCTATAAACAAAATGTGCATTTCAGTTAATATGGAAAAATCTAACAACAAAAAAAACTCCTTCTAGGATTTGATGCAGTTTTTAAGAGGGGTTTATTTTCAGTATGAATCTCAGTTAACGTAATTTTTTGTTGGGTGGGACATCCGCTATTTAAAAAATCGCGTTACTCTCAATATCTCGAAAACGACTTGTTGCACAGAAAATTCGCTGATTTTTTCGGTTTGCAAATACAATTATCTTTCTTTCTCCCATATCTCATTTTCTAATGCGAGCTATACTTTCTGAGTTACATCGCGGTAAAACCTGTGTTTTTTAATGTTTTTTATTTCCGAAAAAGTTATGTTGGTAAAAAATTAAAAGTTATTTACTCCAACTCTTATAGCATAGCTTATAAATGAAAAAAAGTCATTTACTTTAATAAAAACATACGCACGACAAGTTCTAAGTAAGATTAACATTGACCATAACTTGGTTGCAGTTATTGAAGTAAAATTGATAAAATTAGATTGCCCTAGCAATGTTATTGACATTATTCTAATTATTCTAATGTCATCAAACTAACTAACGTTATTAAAAAAATTATAACACTATCATTTTTCATTTTAAAGGTGAAATAAATTTGTGTTTTGGCTAAATAGATTTGCTAAAAGTTTAAATAGTTTGCTTTAGTTTAATTATATTTGCTTTTAGGTTTAATTGATTTGCTTTTAGTTTAATTATATTTGCTAAAAGGTGAAATATATTTGCTAAAAGGTGAAATATATTTGTGAAAGGTGAAACTAATTTGTTTTTAGTTTAAATAAAAGTGCGAATGCTATATACACTGCCGGTCATCTGAATACGTCCACATTTTAGTTCATCTTATTTTTAGCCTGGCTTTTTATTTATTGCAATGGTACATCTTTTTTACATACGTAACGAGAGAACATCTTTATGCGCTTAGCTTAGGAGAAAAAAAATTGTCTTGGGACCTACCGTTCTTCTCACACGGTAGCTAGACAAAATCTATTCATAAAAACAAGTATATTTTTTGACTCATCTGAATAGACTCAAAAGCAAAAATGTTAATAAATGATGAGTTGCATGGGTCAGTTGGACTCAAAATTGTGTCTGTCAATAAATCTGATTGTCTATAACCTATAAGGACGAAAACGACTCGAAAAAAATCATTAGGCGCGGGAAAAATGGCGAAAATAAAAGAAGTCTTTGAATTAGGCCGAAATCAACGATGCATTGGGACAAAAATTAACACAAGTTAAAATTTAGTATGCAGTTATTCGCGCAATATCCAAGGGTATAGAAACAACATTTACAATCGAAGTTGCTTAGCCACAACATTGGCCGATAGATGTGCAATGATCTAAACAGCATGACTTCGCGCTAAAAATTAAGCTGAAAACCGGTATGAAATGCAGTTTAACGACGGCAAAACGGGTTGTCAGAAGTGGTAAACATTTGAGAAGAACAAATCTTCGCAAAAACTACCACTTTACAAACCACGAAAAGAAACTCGCCTCCAATAGTAAAAAAAAACTGTGTTAGAAATTGCAGATCGAAAGTTTTGTAGAAAAAAATAGCTTGGACTCAATAACACTCCCTTCACAGTTATGCAGACAACTTAAAATAATCCTTCTCTCTACGAAGGTCATACAAATAGATATTTAGACCTCAGGGTTAACTTAATTCATTTTTTTCCTTTGTAAAATCACCGGTTGGAAATTCGACTTTCACGACATGTTTTTTTTTTTTACTATTGGAGGCGAGTTTCTTTTCGTGGTTTGTAAAGTGGTAGTTTTTGCGAAGATTTGTTCTTCTCAAATGTTTACCACTTCTGACAACCCGTTTTGCCGTCGTTAAACTGCATTTCATACCGGTTTTCAGCTTAATTTTTAGCGCGAAGTCATGCTGTTTAGATCATTGCACATCTATCGGCCAATGTTGTGGCTAAGCAACTTCGATTGTAAATGTTGTTTCTATACCCTTGGATATTGCGCGAATAACTGCATACTAAATTTTAACTTGTGTTAATTTTTGTCCCAATGCATCGTTGATTTCGGCCTAATTCAAAGACTTCTTTTATTTTCGCCATTTTTCCCGCGCCTAATGATTTTTTTCGAGTCGTTTTCGTCCTTATAGGTTATAGACAATCAGATTTATTGACAGACACAATTTTGAGTCCAACTGACCCATGCAACTCATCATTTATTAACATTTTTGCTTTTGAGTCTATTCAGATGAGTCAAAAAATATACTTGTTTTTATGAATAGATTTTGTCTAGCTACCGTGTGAGAAGAACGGTAGGTCCCAAGACAATTTTTTTTCTCCTAAGCTAAGCGCATAAAGATGTTCTCTCGTTACGTATGTAAAAAAGATGTACCATTGCAATAAATACCAAGCCAGGCTAAAAATAAGATTAACTAAAATGTGGACGTATTCAAGTGACCGGCAGTGTATTTTCTAATTTATTTTATAGATATGTACTTTATCACACTCTGAACCTAAAAATGGTGAGATGTCCTGTTATGGTATGTTTCCATCTTTTTCTTATAATTTAGAAGAGGATAATTGCGAGAGCTTCATTTATGGAGGATGCAGGGGAAATGATAATCGATTTAATACTCTCGAAGAATGTGAAAAAATGTGTAAAAATGACAACCATATTGAATAAATTAAATTGAGTAAATCACGGAAAAAATTTTAAAGAATTCATATTTTTTTTGGTAATTAAAGTCAAACGTACAGCAACAGTCATATTATTTATTTTTCTTAATCCGTATCCGTAGAATATTCGCTCTAATCGATTAGTTTACTTGGCATAGTGAAATATTTTCTCGTAAAAATAAATTCTTATGACAATAGTGTAGCGAAAAGATAAATCCCCCACAAATTAGTATTCCCAACCTTCTAGTGTTTTCATATAGAATAATAATTACAAATAAATTACTACAGTACTCGTGCTTAATAATTCAAAGACCTAATAGAAGCAAAAATTAAAGGTAATAGAGGGTATTTCCGCGATTTTTCAAGAAGTACAATTCTCCTATAATAACCTTTTAGACACATAATATTGCTTTCAAAGCTGCAGCAAATTTAATTATCTTTCAAGTACATTAGCAAATAATAAAACGTGTGAGTCTAGATTGTGAATTTTGGTTGCAACATCATTTTTGGTATCCATGAATAAATTTACAAGGTTCATCTTGGACTGGAAAATTAAAAATAAAACAGTCTCCGCTTTAATTTTATAATATTTTGAAAATATTATTAATAATTCAATTTATATTATGCCGACAAATTAAATAAACTCAAATAATTTCATTATTTAAACAACGATAGAACTCCGATCTTATTAATTTTAAAATTTTACTCATACGGTCACTGTGGCGTATGTGGAACATTTTTTTTTCAAAATTGGAAATTAGAAAAATTAGGGAACTGTGTATGCTATAGGTATTCTTTTCCACCAGATCCTCTTTAAAACCTCTTCCCCCTTCTCGAAACGCATTAATATAGTGCTGCTGAAAAAAAGCTCTGTCAAGCTAAGCACTGCGGTTATTAGAGTTCTCCGTTTCCAATAAGGTTTTCGATAGATACAAAAAAAATTAAATGCTACAAATACAATTAGCATTAACAATGAAGAGATTATTTGTTCTTGTTTGGTTAATGCTTACCAGCAATATTTAAAGAATATACCTACTCCAGAAAATCTTCGTTGGTCAACTCAATAAATTCGAGAGAATCCTTCTTTACGGGGTTAATTTTCCAGCCTTGGATCTGTCTCTAAAACATTTCGTGGTCACGCTCAGAACTATTTTTTCACGTGATACACCAAGTTAATGGAACACTGCATCACAACTTCCAAAGGGTTAATGAGGTTTAAGGTATTTATTTTTAGTTTATTTATAGTTAAGTTTATTTATTAGTTTAGCTAGTTAGGTCCGGTTAGAGCCCAGTATTTGGTGGTTTCCACAAGATTGTAATACAAGCATAATACAAGCTAAAGGTGATCTCAGTCAGTCAGTGACTACCCAGTTTCTAATATACTCAAATCTAAGAATTAGAATTATTAATTTTTATCATTTTTAAATTTTACAAATAAGGCTAACTCACATTTTGAAATTGAAAAGCTGCTAGTTTGTATAAAGTCACACAAAAAAAAAAAACAAATAAACGATATTTAAACAAAAAATAAAACAAATATCTACCTACTTTCAATTGTTTACTGTTAGCTGTTATAATCTCCACCTTTACAATTTTTCTGTCTAAGTGATTTTTTTACATTTTCAAATCTGATTCAGAAATTAAATAACAAAACTGCAAACAATGTACCTATAACTGAGCTTAAATATACTTACATGAGCTTTCAAGCCATATTAAAAGTTCGGTCCATAAATTCTTTGCAACATTGAAAATGTCTACCTCATCTTTGCATTTCCCCGAAGTACTTTAACCAAGCTTTGTAATTATTACCCCATTAAGCTAAGCTAATTGATATAAATATAGTTGGTATTAAAGCCTTCAAATAATATTTTTGCTCAGTATTTAACTAGCTACTGCTAACAGCAAACGCATCGTATCAAATTGGCACAAATATGAAGTTTTCATTGGGATTTGTTCTTGCTATGTTGAGTTGTTATTCATTAATTGCAGCTGAAAAATCTCGTGAGCTTTGAATTATATCAATTTTTTGCCTTTTTTTAATTAAAGTTTTTTTAAATATGTTAGCTAACTGTCTACTCCCGCACTCTAAAAATGGTGATGGTCTTATAGCTTGCGCTGCATACTTCCCATCATGGTCATACAAGTCTGAATCTGGTGAATGTGTTTTTTTCGTTTATGGTGGATGCAAAGGCAATGATAATCGTTTTCCATCTAAAGAAATATGTGAACAAAATTGTAAAAACTGATAAACACTTATTACTTTATTAAATTGTTTTATTTCAAAGAACATAATCTTTTTTATCAAAAAACAAAACCGACTTCCATTTATCAAAACTGGGTTTTATGGTTTTTCTAATAGTTCCTATGGCTATAACTGAACGAAATTGAAATGGGACCACATTGCAGCCACCAGCTACAACAAGAATTATCAAAATTCACTCAGTCCAAAGTTATGAGGTAACAAACATAAAAAAAAAAAAAATACAGGCGAATTGAATACATCCTCCTTTTTGGTCGTCGGTAAAAACAAATAAACAAGAGTTTGTAAAAACAACAAACTCTTGTTTATTTGTTTTGTTGTTGTTATATTGGTATTTAACATTGATTATTAATGTTACCGTTAGCTTCAGTAAGTTTTTATTTTTTCTTTAAATAGTAAGCATAGATTTTTATTTAGCTAAAATATTCGTTCTTTGTGATTCTCATGGATTTGTATGACCAAAGTAAATCATTTTGTTTTGTGTTGAATAGCATAACATTATGATTATGCCTGTTTCTGTCTTATGCTAGAACCGAAATCACTAAAGTGATTTGGTTTAAGCTTGGTATTTTTATATATTTGTAAATATTGGGGATTGGAAGTTTGGGGAAACTGGAATTTATTTTGGCTCAAGCGTTTGGGTAACCGCTATGTTAAAATTGTAAAACTAAACAATCAAAAAGCTGTTTTTGTTTATTTTTGAATATTTCAATGTTGTTTTTTTTTTTTAAAAAGGTGAAATACTTATAATTAAATAATACAGCAAAAAGGTATTGGGTTTTTAATTTTCTCTCCATGCGATTTGTTTTTTTTTTTAATATAGATTTTTATGTTTTTAAAATTGGACAATCATTTACAACTAAAAAAACTCTAAGGATTTTGAAAAACAGTCCACACTGAGCAAAAACATATTGTTAGATCAAATAAAATCAATTTGAATCAAAATAAAATTCCTTTGGAACTTCCTTTAAGCCTCATTGCTATTTTTTTTCCAAGCGGTAGACAAGTTAATCCAACACTGCATTATAACTTCCAAAGGGTTAATGAGTTTTTGTGTAGGTATTATATTCAGATCAATACTTGCACTTTATAATTGAACTAGGTGGATACCACAAGATGGTAAAACAAGCTAAACTGATGTTTAGAAAAAGTTGTTATCTCTCTTAGTGTCTACCCAATTTCTACAATACTCAAATACTTCACACATAAGGCTTAAAAACACATTTTGAAATTAAAAGGCTGCTGGTTTCGTTAAGTCACACATTAAACAAATTTAAATAAAAAACAAAATAAATTTGTACTTTTAAATGTTTACAGTAGCTGCTGTTAATGATGTCCATCAATTAATTTCATTACAATTTTTTTGCCTTAGTGACAATTTGCTTACCTTATTTAAATCTGATAACAGAAATGAAACAATAAAACAATTGCAAGCGTTTAAATTTACTTAAGTGAGCTTTCAAGCCATTTATTAAAAGATCTGTTTATTCTTTTGTGGAAACATCAAAAATTTTCACCATTATAAATATTTTTTTTTTCTTTTTAATAAGGTACCTAACAATGTGAAAAAAAGATGACAGGTTTAATGAAATATTTAAAGCTTTATATTATTCATCCAGCTTCAAAAGAAAATTCTTTATAAGTAGGAAACTATCTAGCAACCGAAAACGCGTTTTATAAAATTTACACAAATATGAAGTTTTCATTGGGATTTGTTCTGACTTCTGACTATTTTGAGTTGTTATTCATTAATTGCAGCTGAAAAATCTCGTAACAATTAAATGACTTTAATTTATACTATTTTTTTTTTAAATATCTAAGCTGACTGTCTCATTCCGCACTCTAAAAACGGTGACGGTCTAATAGCTTGTGAAGCATACTTCCCATCATGGTCATATAATTCAGCAACTGATGAATGTGTTTTTTTCGTTTATGGTGGTTGCAAAGGCAATGATAATCGTTTTCCATCTAAAGAAATATGTGAACAAAATTGTAAAAATTAATTAAATTCATTTCTTTTTTAACTTATTTATTTTAAAGAATTGTTTTTACATAATTCTTGTAACTATTGTTTGTTTTTGTTGTTGTCATATTGGTATTTAACATTTTCGATCTTACTTAATTGATTCTTATTTTTTTTGTTGTTTTTTTTTTCTAATCTTAATTTATTTGTTTGTACATGACTTAAAACTACATAAGAATTTTACATATTATTTTTTTTTTATAAATAAGCGAAATTTATTTTTTTGGAATGAAATCGGTTATTTAAATCATTAAAGCAATGGAAACAAACTGACGATTGACCAGGATTTAATTTAATTTTACGAAAGATACAATATAGTTTTAAATTATAACTAACTTGTTATTAAATAATAAGACTGGCATCTGGCACACAAAAAAAAGAAGTGTCATGTACCAGGAACCAGACCTATCTTTCTATATGTTTTTGGAAAAATTCCATTTTTCTCTCTATACGAAATCGTCGTTCATATAAAATAGATAAAATATAAATGTTCGTTCTTGCTGATTCTCACGAATTAGAATGACCAAATTAATACAAAAAAACATTTATTTTTAGAAGCTTATTATTAGAACCATTTCGAACAAGGTTTTTCATTTCTGTTTTTTTATTCAATTGAATCTGTATTCTTTATTTGTGGTATATATTTATTCAGTCAAAAAGGTATTTAAAGTATATGGACTGCATGAAGCTTCTAGAATCTAGTCTAAACTTAGCCACCAAATATAATGCAGAAAATAGGTTCTAAATTTTTGTACATCAGAGGAAATTTCGTCAATTTGTTCCGAATTTATTAACAAAATAATTTAAATTTATGTCCGGTTGATAAAATGTTCACTGCAAATAAGCTCCGAACTGTACAAACAAAATTACAATACTTAAAAACTATGCTTTTATACGAGTATTAACCTTATGGCACTCATAAACTTATTAATTAAATTTTTACTATCTTACAATTATAATACAATTTTATGTTGTTTTTTTTTTCAAATAAATACGATCTATTCAACATTTTCGCTAACGGCATTATTTGATTGATGATTAAGTGGATGTGATGAAGTTTGTTGTTGTTGTTGTTGTTGCTGCTGTTGATGGTGTTGTTGCTGCTGCTGTTGCTGAATATCCGTTACGTTATTGTTATTTGTCATGCCATTCATTGTAGTGGCTGTCATGTCTTGAGCCTCATTTTTTATATTGTTATTCAGAGCATGATGTAAATTCAGCGGCGGAAGGTGTAACCTCGGGAAAGCTAGTCCTGCAGCAGCAGCAGCATGCAATGACTGCAGAAGAGCAGCTGAATGCTCTTGGGCTTTACGGCGCAGTTCGGCAACCGAACTGGAACGCGGGTCAGAGTGATTAGAAATTGGCGGTGAGCCGGGTGAATTTGATGATGATACTGGTATCGAAGGGGGTTTTATCGGGCAACATGAACATAGTCCCGGAAAGGCTGTAACGATAAAAAAAATAAGGGAAAAACGTATTAATTTCACAAAAATAAAGGGTTGACGAATTTAAAAATAGGAAACTTTCCAAAAAAAAGATGAAAATTTATATCAACCTACTCCCAGTTAATGTGCCCATAAATCTCCAGTTACAGGTCGATGCCTGTGCACCTGATGTGCAGGACCGCAGCATTTATTAAAGTCATCTGCGTACTATCGAAATGCTCGTATAAAACCCGCACCGCGATGACAGAACGAGTGCTGTCATGAAAAGTTAATTTCACTAAAAGCTATATAGAGAGGTAGTGTCCCGGTGGCTGTGTGACTGACTGTGTGATGCTGAAAGTTAAACTACTCTTCGGGGAAATTCCTTTAAAATTTGATAAAGCTCCACGTAATGAAATTTAATTACAACAACAGAAGTTGTTACCAGAGAGCATTATACAGATACACGCCGCACCATGCTATACCACCATCATGTTCGGGCATAAAGTATTAAACTTGTCACATAGCCGGGGTAAGTGTCAGGTGTGTTTCCCTGGTTTTCATAAAATGAAATGTAATATTCCGTAATGGAATGGAATCTATCCTGTCATTTCTCTTTCTCTCTTGCTCATCCATGGGAAAATCAAACCACAAATAATAATAATACATATATCCTTGCTGAAGGTACATCTACCCAACATGAAGGTAGAAGGCTATGCGCGAAGTATATCACTTGCATTATGATTGACAGCTGTCAAATCTCTAAATACAGCAACTTGGATTTGGAATAATCTGTCTTATGCCATAGCAGTGAGTATGACGTCGGTGACAGCACCAACAAACCGGAGGGGGAATTGATTTTGGAAAGTATAAACACAAAATAAATCGATGAAAACTTACCTTTAAGTCCTGGAAATAAGGGCTGGGAAAATTGTGAACTCAGCGATGCTAAATGATGATGGGGCAGAAATAGCGGTTGATTGGACCGTTGTTGAGCTCCAGAATCGAGGACCGGTCGAAAGCCTCCATTACTGAAAATTCATAAAATACAAAATAATAATTCAATTAGTCAACATTAATGGTAACTTTTTGTATGAAAACGTCGTCGTCGTGGTTTAATTAGTCTGCTTGCTATATCACAGAGAACACAAAATAACTATAAATACGCACGCTATAGTCGATTACAGTGGATAATGATGTAGGAAAAAATTGGCATTAAATTTTAGTTTTAAGCAAAATTAAATAATAGTGAACAAACTTGATTATTCACCTTAATAATAACAAATTGAAACAAAAATATTAGGAAATTGTAGAAGAACCTTGTAAATTGCAGGCAATATTTTGTAAATCTCAGCTAAAACTTAAAAATCGTAACCAAAGCCTTGAAAATAGAAGGCGATTTTGGTAAATTTCACTAGAAAATTATCTATTTCAGCTGTAACTTGTCCATCGTAATGGAAAACTTTGTGTTTAATAGGCGGTTATTGTAAATTTTAACCAGAGTTGATAAATCTCTGCTGAAACTAGTAAATCGAAAAGGAAAAACTTTTAAATCGCAGGCGATTTTTTGAAATTTCAGCAAAAACTTATAAATCGCAATTGCAATCGTAAATTGGAACGGAAAACATGAAAAATCGGAAGCATTTTTGCCAAATTTTGGCAGAAACTGGGAAATATCAGCTGAAGCTGGTAATCAATAACTAAAAACCCAGTAAATCGCAGGCGATTTTGGCAAATGTTATGAGAAACAGTGAAGTCTTTGTTTCAACTGATAAATCTCAACCCAAAATGTGATAATTTTCTGGCAATTTGGGCATATTTTAGTAGAAATTGATTTAATATGTCATCTGCAACAAGATTTTAGAGACGATTTTTGTAAATAAAACCATGAATAGATATATCTCAACTTAAACTGGGAAATATTTAACGAAGATTTGAAAGATCGGAGGCAATTTTGAGAAATTTATGCAGAAACTTACAGATTTCAGTTAATACTTTCAAATCGTGACCACAAACTTGGTAAATCGCAGCCGATTTCAGCAGAAACTAGTAAATCGCAACTGCAATGGTAAATTGTATTCGAAAACGTGGAATATCGGAAGCATTTTTGGCAAATTTTGTGTAGAAACTGGAAAATCTCGAATCTAATTGATAAATCGTAGCCAAAATGTGATAAGTTGCATGCGATTTTGGTAAATTTCAGCAGAAAACTGCTTAATATCATCCAAAAAAATGGTGGTGAATCGTTTTTTTTCCGTATTTGAAGGTTCTTAATAATGGTGCAATTTTTGGCTTTGTTTCTTTTAAAAATATGTACGCCCCACTGTACACACAAATATAGTCACATGATTGAGTTGGCAATTGTCGCGCATATTAAATTAAAATTAATTAATTTCCAACTGGAAATTAATTAGCATGCTCCATAGCCCTCTGTTATACCCCAAAATATGAATTATTTAATTTTCATGAAATTGAAATGGATGGATGGCTTGACATTTATGTTCAAAGTATTTTGTGTTCTGTTTGATAAAGTATACAGTAAAAATATCTCTACATAAAGATATGACATTCCCATATCAAAACACATCACAAATACTGCTGGCTTTGTTGTGCCTTTATAAACAGATTTGGTTGCATGATTTAGGTTGTTCTGGTGCGCGTACCATATGCCAAACTCTTCACACCGACAAAGAAGAAGAAAGTTTTGTATCAATTTGACATAATTGACACCCGACATTCCATATATGCGGGTTTAGATTATGATTACGTATACCAGAGATATGCTTGCATCGTCATCATGATATAATTATATGAATTTGAACCCTTTCTTCTCTCTCACTGTCATGTCAGTTGGTTGTGTGATTCACATACCTACCGCCACCATCATCATCATAAATGCTGTCATCTATCAAATCCACAAAGGCATCACACAATTATTATTATTATTATTACTCGTCGTTATATAAGTTGGTTAGGTTATAGAGGGAATAATATGATTTGTTGGTTTTTTTTTTTTTGTTTTGGAGCATCGCATCATCTTATTTAGATACAATTCAATTTTTTCGCGCACAAGACACTCAATTAATTGTTAATTAAGAGTAATTGAAGTATGTTTTGTAATTGCATTAATAATGATTATACACGCTTCAAGGAAATTCTTATACACTCATGCGAACAATATATTGCTGATGATATGCCCTTCATGATCGCATGAATCGTAACAAACCGCAGAGTAGGGATAAATTGTTTTTGAAAGATTTAAACAAGATAAAATTCAACTAAATGACTTGAACATGAAGCAATCTTGATAAAATAATCAACAAAATACACTAAAATGTTAGTCATTAAAAAACTGGAGGAATGCTCAGGAGAAAAAGAGTTTGGTTTACTCATTTTGCTGCTGGGAGCGTTTGGATTCTTGGTCTAAAAAAGTAGCCTTTTAGGCGCACTAATTAATATTTTTACCTCAAAAACGGGTAAGTTATTGGATTTAGAAAAAAATATCACCGCGTATATATTTTAGACTGAGCCGAAGTGAAGATTTAATTACTACTAATCATAAAATTTTCTTAAAAAAAGACAATCTTTTGTTGTTTGTTGTTATAGAATCTGGACAGTTAGCATAGTCCAGTGCATTTATAATTTGACAGAGCAGTTTGTACCATCCCCAATTTTTTTTTTGCTCATTCGATAGAGAATTGCGTGAAAATCATAATACTGATTTTTCGCACTCGTGAAATTCACCTTTTTGCCGCCATCTTGGAACTTAGTTTTTACTAAATATGTACCTATCTCGATTTTTGTTCATCCTAGGTAAAAGTTGGTTGTACAAAAAACATAGACAGTTAAATTTCGCGTCTTTTATGTTAAGAACTCTTTTTCTGTATTTGAATATTAAAAATGTTACAAGACAAAAAACTAAAAACAAAAATAAAAAACAAAAGAAAATTTTTAAGTTTTGAGCACTCTTTATCAAAATTATGAAAAAACCTTTTGAGAAAAGATTGTTCGGAATCGGGTCAAAATTCTGGCTTCAGAATTCTGCTTTTCAAAATTCTGCTTTTTCAGCGAAAATTCTGCTTTTTAAAATTCTGCTTTTCAAAATTCTGCCAGCATTATATTTGAACAAAAAAAATCTGCTTTTTTTTTATGGCATATGCGCTGGCTAAAGCAAAATACACCTCATTAATGTAATTAAACATTGGTACTTTCCTAAATTTTTTTATTTAAGTGTCGCAAATATTTTTTTAAATGCATATACTGATTTTCTTTGAAATAAAATATGTATACTAATTGGAACCGATGTTGTATATTCCTTTTCTTATTCAAATTTTTGAATATTCATCTTTATTTGATTTGATTTAATAAATTTTTAGTTATTTTCGGAAATGTTTAATATTAAAAACCTTTTCTTAATATTTTCAAATTTATTCATTTATAAAACAAAAATTAATTCGCATTTAAAAAATGAGAAATTATGTAGGTAAGTAATCAAATAAGCAGATAATTTTTTTCAAAAAGATGATTTTACAGAATTCTGCAAAAAATTAAAAAAGGGTTTGGAAAATGTTAAAAAGCGCGCGCTTTTTAACATTTTCCAAACCCTTTTTTAATTTTTTGCAGAATTTTGAAAAGCAGAATTATGAAAAGCAGAATTTTGAAAAACAGAATTTTGAAAAACAGAATTTTAAAAAGCAGAATTTTGAAAGCAGAATTTTGTAAAGCAGAATTTTGAAAGCAGAATTTTGACAAAAGAATTTTGACCCCGGCAGAATTTTGACCCCAACCCTATTGTTCACCTTAAAATTCTCTATACAACTTTTTTTGTATACAACTTTTTGTATCGCTATAAATAGAAGAGTTATTAGGTATGTAATACTTTTTTGTTAAAAAATTCCCTTTTTTGTCTGTGTTTTTTATCTTTACTTTTTTGTTAAATTTCTTCTTTTCAACCAAATCTTCATATTTAAGAGAAAATTAAGACGGGCAAGTTTTTTAAGTATCTTCATTTGGTAGAAAAGGGGTATTTTTTTACAAAAAATTATTAATAACTTTTGTATTTATAGCGATACAAAAAAAAGTTGCAGGTATAGTAGAAATGTACAGAATTTTAAGATGAACAATCTTTTCTTGGAAGGTTTTTTCATAATTTTGATAAAAAGTGCTCAAACGTAAAAATTTTCTTTTTTTTTCGTTTTTTTTGTTTTTACTTTTTTATCTTGTAACTTTTTTAATATTCAGAATATCATAAAAGACGCAAAATTTTATTTTCTACGTTTTGTTTTACTAACTTTTACCTTGGATGGACAGAAATCGAGATATTTAGTAAAAACTAAAATCCAAGATGGCGGCCAAAAGGTGAATTTCGCGAGTGCGAAAAATCAGTGTTATGATTCTCTATTTAAAGAGTAAAAAAAAAATTGGAGGTGGTACAAACTGCTGGGTCGCAAATATAAGAATATCATAAATGCATTGGACTAAGCAATTTCTGAAGACGAGCGTTTTTTCGAAGAAAAACCAAAATTGCTCGGTCCTGTTCTCAATTTTATTGGTATCAAACTATGGACAGTAGATTCTACTTTTCAAGATTTGGAAGTTTCATCACACATAAACGCGTTTTGTTTTAGTCAAAGCCTTGCTTTTGCGTCCTAACAACTTAAACAAAAGCAAATTCGGTCCTAAAAGACACCCTTGAGGAATTTCTAAAAATTTGAATCTTACATATATTTATTAAGCTATAGGGTTCACCACTGGCAAAACTATATAATTCAATTTCAAAGTTCTAGTGAAGTCATCTTCAAAGCGTTACTCCACTTAAAATAACAATTATTTTTATTATTTTTTTCTTCGACAAAACTATATCTAATTTAAAAACTTTTCTTTCACTCTGTTGCCATAAAGTTTCATCAAAATATTATCCAAGAACAGAATTCCAATAAATCTGACTCATTCTTCATTTAATTTTTAATTGATTCAATTTAACATAGGGGAGAGTGGGGCCAAATGTAACACTTTTTTCTAAAATCGATGGTTCTCCTACAAATTTGAAAGTGGGTCAACCAGACCTTTTTTAAATTAAAGACCCATGTTTTAGCTCCAAGATCCATCATAAAAATTTAGCAAAACATAACGGTAATGTTGAAAAATAAAGCTTCCAAAAAAAAAATCGTGTTGTTTCAACTTACCCCACATACGGGGCAAAGTGTAACACATACCGGGGTAGGTTGTACCAAGAACTAAAAATAAGAGAAAAATACCTTTATTTGTTTATATTTATTTATTTTTAATTAATAACAATAAAAACAAACCTCAGTCATGAAATTTTGGTGCAAATTTGTAAAAAGTGGAGCAAATCCAAGATTTCCAGAGAAAATTTGACAGTAGTCTTAAATAAAAGTTATTCGAATTCATAAATTGTTTTATAAGCTTTATGAATTCAAGTGGTGGTTCAAAAATGTGTTTCCAATTTCAAAATAAATACAAATTCAATTACAAGCATTCATATTCAGGGTTGTTAATTATATTAGGTAAACAATTTTTCAGTATAGGTAGGTTTTTACATGGTACAACTTGCCCCGGAAAAATGTTACAACTAGCCCCAGCATGAAATTTGGCACATAAAATCAATTTAAAAAAAAAGCGAAATTGATATAGACATAACATATACACGCAATTTGAGCCAAAACACAGTTGCATATAACAAAAAAACACTTAGCACTCTATCTTTTTCGGGTAAAGAGGTAGACCAAAAATAAAATTAAAAAAAAAAGTTACAAACATGCATTTTTTGGGCACCACTAGTGTAACTTCTCACCCTGTCGTCTAATCTTCATCTGAAGAAAATGTGCCGGTAGATATGCAAAAATTGAGCATTTTTCTCCTTTACGCGTTTCTTAATATTGAAAGGAACATCGCTTTTTTTAGCTGTTAATTCTTACCCCTGTTACATTTAGCCCCACTCTCCCCTACATACCTTCACAGAAATTGTATAGCTCCCATAAATCTATAAATAGTTCTTTTATACTTTGAGTATGCAAACTCATTTTTCCAACGGAATTTTTATAAAAAAAAAAAGAAATAAAAAAAGACTTTTTTCTTAATCCCAACCATCAAGTTTTAATTGATTGCGAAATCATCAAGTTAAAAAGTAATAAAATCCCAAACTAATTAATTCCATTGCAATCATCGCAACTACCACAAACTTCTCCACTTTCCCCATACTCTGGGATACTCCTGCTATGAACGCGGCACTCCGAGACTCCAACGCCATCATCACAATCCGCATCCATTCATTTTCATGTAAATTTAAAAATTCAATCAGCACAAACTCTAAGTGAAACGAGAAAAAGACTCCACTGTGCAACCAACAAAACAAGAATCCCTCTGACATGATGGCGCGCGAAGCGGTGCAGGCAGGATACACCATTTCCAACCCCTCCTCAGATTTTTATTATTTTTTTTGTTAAAATTTTCGCAGTCTTGTTGGACAAAAAAAAAAAAAAAATATTGAAAAACTTTTTTCTGCAAACGCGCGCATTTTGCATTAACGAATGCAAAGCTGAACGCTTTAGACTTCATATGCATAGAACCAACGAACAAACCAGTCTCCATCCCCATTTCCAAGCCCAGATACCAAACCAACATGGCAGTAGCAGCATATCCTACCCCCAATGCAAATGCGCAGACTAGGAAAAATCATTTTTGATTATAATTTTTCACCGAGTAAAATGAAAATGCAATTTTCCAATTTCATCCCCCTTTTGCATACCCACCCCCAGCCAAAGCCCCTCTCGCATACTTAAGTCAACATGAAAAATAATGCAAAGAATACCCCAACTGCTACTACCCTACTATACAGCTGGCTCTGTAGCTGAAGCTGATTCTGCTGCTTGGCGATGATATCCTTGGCGTATTATGATGGCAGCCCCATCAATTTTGCATGAGAATAAAACTTTTTATTGCAAATTTCTTTCATTTTTACCGACGTTACGCCACGCTACATCCTTTCCAACCCACCCGCCCCCACCCCATCTGTATATGCGCCCACTTCCAGAGGGATGCTACATTATTAGTCAGGCAATTTTCGGGGGAAATATAATAATTTCCATTGGAATATTAAATTTGAAAAGTACTTGTGCAGACTAGAACGAGGCCACAAACTGTATATATCCAGCTTCCCGGAGACACGGAGAGTATGATGGACCAAAAGCGTTTGAGTATCAAAAAGAAAAATACAAGAAGAAAAAAAAAGGAACGACGGAGACGACCGGTGGTGGTCGCTCTCGTCGTGTCGGTGCTTAGAAAGGCAGAAGGCGCACATCTCTCTGGCAATTGGTGGTTAGAATGGAAGTTAAGTGGAAGCCCGTAGGATATTTAAAATTCCAAAAATTATTACATTTCAGGGAGGAAGAGGTTTTGAAACCAAAAAAATTAAAAAAAAAAAAAAAAACTGAGAACTGAAACTCTACCGCGCGACCACGAACAAATGAAAATTTTATCAACCTCTATACACGGTTGGTCCAGGCACAAAAAAATTGTTGTCGTTATTTTTGGACGTTTTGGCTTATTTTATACAACAGCTTTTGGCCGGCGACGTTTTCACATGAATAAATTTTGAAAACAAAAAATGTCCTACGCTGCCATCCAGAAATAGATGTTGGTATCTATCTATCTACATTTTCCCCTGCTATATCCTGAATGACACGGATTTGAATTTTTATGTTTTTTTTTTTCTATTTACTTCCCATCAGAATTATAAACATTCAGATTGCAATTGGCTTGACTGTGTTTTGACGACGACAACCAGCGAGCGCCGACGATAGAGAGATGTGTCGCCCAAAAGCCCTAAATTAAATGAAAATCCTATTAGAGGTTTACATGATGGCTTTTTTGAGTAGTCTAATATTTTTTTTTTGTTGCTTGTGTTTTTTTTTTTGTGACATCGTCCTTTATCAAGTTAATCCACATCCGCGACAGATTGTGAGAGAGAAGTGAGTTTTTGAAAAAAAAAAAACAAGTCCGTTTAGTTGTGGAATTTCAAATCAAAGAACGTATAGAGAGACGATCCTTTGAAGGGTGTTAAAAACAAAATCAATGGTTTTGGACGAATGTTATAGATTTTGGAAAACCAGGAGGAAATTAAGTTAAAACTTTTTTAGTTCTTTAGAATTTCAAATTTGGCCTTAGAATTAAAAATTGGTTATAAATATATTTCGAGCTTTTATTCAAGGAGTTTGTAAAAACGCGAAAGGTGTAATTAGTAATGAACAAATGACTTTATTTTAAATTTAATTTCATTTCCCATAGGTAGACTGTAACTTTCGGACTTTTCAATGTATCATAAGTAGTTTAGAAGTTATGAAATAACACTGGTCAACAAGGTTTTTGACACAAGAACCAAAATATACTTTTCTAGTAGTTTTTGGGGTGCTGAGTATGAATCTGAAGTCAGAAAAATTTGATTGGCCTTCGTTTTTGAAATATTACCGTTAGAAAATGTCAAAAAACGTAATTTTGGCTGTTTTCGAGGTTATGATTTTATGTGGAGTAATTCATTATGAATAAATTTGTAACGGTGCCTATAAGAGCTAGTTTTATTCTTTCAGAAAATGTTTAAATCTTTCCGATATCTCTTTTATTGCCTGAGATATTTAAAATTTAAGTAGCGGTCTTTGAATCAGAAACAACACTGGCCGACCAAATTAAACTTTTTTTGCCACAAGAAACAAAATATACTTTTCTGAAGGTTTTTGGGTTGCTGAACTCGAATCCACAATCAGAAAAATTCTATTAGCCTTCGTCCTTGAAATATTACCGTTATAAAATGCAAAAAAAGGGTTTTTTTATAACGGTTATATTTCAAGAACGGAGGCTAATAAAATTTTTCCGATTGCGGATTTGAGTTCAGCAACTCGAAAACCTTCAGAAAAGTATATTTTGGTTCTTGTGGTAAAAATTCTGTGACCAGTGACTTAAACTTTAGATTAAGTTTAGTTTCTCTTTGGCCTATTAAATGAAACTTAAGATATCTAGAGCAATAAAAGAGATATCGTTAAAATTTAAACAGTTTTTGAAAGAAGAATATCTGTTCTTATAATAACCGTTACAAATTTGTTTATAATGGGTACAATAGATCTTATAGGTAGCAGTACATCTTACACCCCAAATATCAATCAATCAATCAATACCCCACATAAAAACAGAAGCTCGAAAACAGCCAAAATGACGTTTTTTAGCATTTTATTACGGTAATATCTCAAAAACGGAGGCCAATCAAATTTTTCAGATTCGAGTTCAGCACATCAAAAACTACTAGAAAAGTATATCTTAGTTCTTGTGGCAAAAAAAAAGTTCAATTTTGTTGACCAGTGTAATAGATGAACATACATAGGCAGCTATTCCGGTCCTGAATACAATTTTTAGACATACAATAAAGCCAGGCGATACTCGTGCTGCTTAAGCAGAGAGATAAGGTCATTTTTGCAATAGAATGTGGTTATATTGTTAAAGGTTCGGAAGCTATTTTTGTTCGATGCGGAAGACAAGAGTATTCCGCAGATTTAAATCTCGGGTCTTCTAGTTCTATTTTCAGGAAATTTGTAAGATTTGTTTGTTAATGATCTGTAAAAACTCCGATAAGACTTCGGATACCACATTCTAAAAGCCTTTTTGATTGCAAGTTCAAAACTTTTGAGAATACATTCAGATTTAGAGTCCACCTCGCCAATCGATCGCTTTTATCTTCGTGATTCCTTAGCTACTTCAAAGATCATGTGATCAATATTGTCTTCAAAAGTTGTCTTCGCATGAGGGGTGAACTCTTTTTTCTCCTTCTTGAATATTTCACAGTCTTTATCTAACGCTCTAAAAGTTTTCCAAATTATTCTCACTTATTGAAGCTAATTAAATGCTAATATGTTGAGCAAACCAAAAATGGGTAGCTTGCATAGTTTTTGAATTATTGAATTTTCCGCTAAAATAAGTCTGAAGCTAGCGAAAAAAATCTGAAATGATTAAAAACAATGAGTATAGTTGACCTCTAAATTTGTAGATTATTAAATGCTTTCCAACTCCACACACTTGGTTTTTGTAGACTCAACAGTTTTTTTGATATTTAAAATTCCGATGAACTAAGATTGAAGTTAGCGGACGAAAATAGGAAAACTAGTATGTCCAAAATTGTAGCTAATTAAATTCTAATTTGTTACGTAAAAATTAATTTTGTAGCTCCACCCAGTCAATATTTTATTTCAACTTAAAGTTTTATAAGTGCACTTCCGGTTTGATCAGGCCAGTGGAGACGTTTTTAAAAAATTACTTTTTTCTTTTGCCATTAATTTAAGCTTTTAAAAACAAGATTTTTGATGTAAGCCCCAATTTTGTAGCTCAAACAGTTTTTAAAATATTCAAGATTTTGTTTAAAAACTAAACTAAAAAAATGCTTTCAAAATGAAAAAAAAAAATGCGAAATTCAAGTTTTTTTTTTGGAGAAATCTGAAGTAAAATAGACTTAGACGAAACCCAAAAACCTTGATTTTGTAGCTCAATTAGTTTTCTTGTTATTCAACATTCCGCTAAAATAAGACCCAATTTCATATGTTATGGTCAAAATTTTCAAAAAACTGGAATTTTTAATTTTTTTTTTCTTTTCTAGAAATTGTAGCTTTGTAAAACAAAATATGTTGCGCAAAAATTAATTTTTAAGCTCCCCTCAGTCATTTTATATCTCAACTTGAAGTTTAAAAACTGCACTTTCGGTTCGCTGTACAAAACAAAAGTTTAAAAAATTCCATTTTAAAATTGTAGCTTTTGAAAACAAGATTTTTTATGCAAACCTTTATTTTGAAGCTCAAACCGTTCTTAAAATATTCAAGATTTTGTTTAAAAAAAAAAAATGCGAAACTCCAAAAAAATTTTTGCAGAAATTTGAGGTAATCAAGGGGCACGGCAGTGCCCAGCCAAGTTCTCTAGCACCTTTGGCACTACACCCTTATTTACAGGAAACAACTCAGGCCATTTTCGACCCCCCTAAATTTCAATTGATTGTTTACTTGGCAAATTTTTGTAATAACTTTAAAAATCGGTATTTAAAACAAAAATTGTGAAGTAAGCAATCAAAATTTTATTGATACGAATTTGAACCCAAGCTTTAGAACTTGGTACACTTTTATATCTCAATACTTTTTGTGCCAGCATAATTTCAACATAGGATAACTTGGCTCTTTTTTTAACAGTAATGTTTTTGTTGTGATATAGACTTACACGAAAACGAAACCTAAAGACCTTGATTTTGTAGCTCGATTAGTGTTCTTGTTATTCATCACAACTTTTTGAACA
The DNA here is from genome assembly GCF_945859705.1 of Episyrphus balteatus. NCBI lineage: Eukaryota > Metazoa > Arthropoda > Insecta > Diptera > Syrphidae > Episyrphus > Episyrphus balteatus. Next base: position 2,249,058 of record NC_079134.1, on the reverse strand, counting down.
CATTTAAATCTGTGCTACCAAATAAATAAGTTCGTAAATGTTCAAAACTGATATTTGGAATGAGAATTGTTTTTTTTTTTTTTTTTTTTTTTTTTGAGGCTTTTGATTCCGCTACAAAGTGTCCGCCAAAGTAAGGGTCGTTAAACAAAGGTTTACGATTCAAGCTATTTGTCACACAACGAAGGCATTGATGAACAATGGCATCACATTTCGTTGTACATCAGTTTCCGGTTTGGCACCTTCCACTTGTATAAAAAAATATTAAAATTATTTAACACAAATTTTATTCAAAGTTGAAAAAAATTACTCCAGGCCAAGATTTGTGTGATTTTATTTTTATGTTTTCTAACAAAGTGATTTAGTAGAGATTTTACTCTACCGCGAAATAGTTTGAGCGCTGGGCTGCTGATGCGGTGGTGTTGATGCATCAAGTCAACGACATTTTTTTTTGTTGTTTTTTCTTAAGAGCTCGGCGCAGCAAGCAAAAGCTTTTGGCTATAAAATAGAGTACATTATAATTAAGGGAAATTTTCTAGCGACGATAAATGTCCGTAATTAAGCACTCATCCTTTTGCGTAATTTAATTTTGCATGCACATTATCCCCGAGGATGAGACAGAGTCGTTGTGATTCAACAATAACAACAATGACGTTGACATAGGCAAAACAATCGTCGTCGTTAGGCTCTTGTTTGTCAAATTTGTTGTTTGCTTTATTCCATTTGCCAGCACTCTAAGTCGCACTCTTGTTCGTCTATTACCCTTGCAGCAATTTTTGTTAATTAAGAAAAAAAATCCTAAAGGAACACACATAACATCACGTTGTATCTCCATATAGCCGCCCACTTCTAGCTCTTGCAGAGTTCTATAAGAACACAAGGAAAAGGTATAGAAAGAGGTACCTTCATCTTTAAACCTTTACTTAGCAATTCGTTGGAAAAAGGAATAAAAGCCTCGCATTGTTATGGAATTTTCTCACATTTGCAAGCCATCATCATAGAAATCGGAAGATGGGGTAGGGTGAAGGAAAGTCAGTCAGTCGAGTCGGTTGTCTGCATTTATCTAGGAATAGGACGGATGTTGCATATATGAATAAGAAACGTACATAGTTTTGAAGTGTGCCTACAACTTGCATCATCTTTTTCTAATATACACAGTCAGTCTCGTTCTCGTTTGCCGACCAAAAGACAAGACGCGGGGCAAACAAAACACTTTTAGGAATTATTCAGAATTTTTGCTTTTTTTTCTTTTTTGAGTCGAAAACATTAAGGGTGCATCATCAACACGAGAATGAAGGGTGAACAGTGGAACATGGAATAAATAAAACGAACGTAGGACTATGTTTTATAGTGAGAGTGCGGGTCTGCGTCCTTCTAATGCCGGAAGAGAAATAAATTTTACTCGACTTGCAGATCCGAGATCTTTGTATGTGCATTTTGAAGATTCAAAAAGATGCAATGTTCTTGTACATGGAAAACAAAAAGGGGGCAGGCGGCGAGAAAGACTATTATTTCAGCGCCACAATGCTCTCAATGATGCAAACTTTTCTACTTTATATTTATGTATGGTCTAGAGTGGAATAGGCAAATCCGGACAAGTTGGATGGTTTATTTCTTTATACGAGTTGTATTTTCTGCTCCATCGAGTTACACCAGCCTTGGCTTGCAATTTATACACATTAGAACAATCCTAGAGCTAAATTAAGACTTCCTTTCTGTACATTTTGGTCTTGATTTTCATTCCATTCGAATATGAATCCGTGAGAGTCTATATTTATAAAGAAGATTATTTCGGAGTGTATAGAAAATCCGAAAATGCATTTTGTTCAAATGGCCAGTTAATTCGTTAAAATAACCACGTTTATTGCTATAGCTCAGTGTTTGATTTTTAAATGCGTTGAAGCTTTATTTTTGCCAAATTGCGACTGACAACCCTATTTCAGGATAAAAACGACTGGTTAATATTTAAAAAAAATTAATACTCGTAAATACCCCGAGTAAAACAAAAAATCGAATTTTTAAAGAAAAAAATTAAAAAAACTTGACCGCCGCACCACAGCTGCACCACCACCGTTTGGCGGAAAATTTCGGCAAACCATGCGGACTGCATCACATCCGCACCATTTAATTTTGAATCAAAAATTCGTTGCACCACCGCCGCACCAACGTCGCACCACCGCCGCACCACTCACCATTTCATTTTGTATGAAAAGTTCGCTGCACCGTAATATACATATGTAATTTTGGATTATTGAAAAATAAAATTAAAAACTACCGACGAGAAGGAGATTCGAACCCGAGTATCCAGAGGTTTTTTCAATTTGAAATCTAATGCCTTAACCACTCGACCACCAAATCATGTTTGAACGAACTGACAATTTGTTGCTTAAGTCAAAATAACTTTGAAGACGACTTAAACATTTTTATAAGTACGAGAATAGAATTTTTGATCATATTGCAGACGTAGTTGGGCGGTGGCGGACCCAATTTTTAATTCAAAATGAAATGGTGCGGACGTGGTGCAGTCGTCGTGCGACGGTGGTGCAGCGAATTTGTTTTCATTTTTTCAAAATGAAATGTTGTGGACGTAGTGTAGCAGTGGTGCGGTGGTCTCGAACTTTTTAAAATGGTGCGGACGTGGTGCAGCGGTGGTGCGGCGGAATTCTATTTTTACTCGGGAAGCAAAAATGATCAAACATGACTCATTCGGAAAACAAAAGTGTATTAAAAGTTTATTATCTATTTAAAATAATGTGAAAGATGTTTTTTTTTTCATTTTAAATGTAAATGTTTTTAAACTCAAGGTTCTACGATTATTGTTTCGTAGAACCTTGAGTTTAAAGCATAATCAGGTATGTAAATCATAACCAAAATGAGCTATAACTCGAAAAACCCAGCATGTTATGTTTAACGTCCTACTTTCAAACTGTTGAAACTTTTTTTCAAAACATTTTCTTAATTAAAAAAAAAAAAATGTTTGTGGTTCGAAACGTCACTTTTTTTAAATTGCTCTTTTCTTTGCTTTGCTCACTGAAGGACAGGGTTCGGACTTCAGTTTCAAAATTTCGAAGCAAATTTGAAAAAAAAGTGAAGTAGATCCAAAATGTCGGAAGTAGATTCAAAATTAAACTTTCAGAACATTTATTTACAAAAATTTATTCTTAAAAAAATTATTTATCAACAAAATTATTTTTCTTTACTTATTTTATTATGATCTTTTCCAAAAAACCCTTCTCATATAGTGGTTGTAACGATGCTTTGGGGTAAAATGGTTAATTCAACAAAATCTAACAAATTTTTGATCAGGAATTCATCAAAATCAGTCAAAATTACTTTGATAAACTTTATTTATATCTTGAATTAGAAGAATAATTTACCTCCATTCATCTTTTGAGATTTCATTTGAGCTTTATTTCTCAATGCCAGATTTAAAATTGAAGGTAAATCCCTTTCTCTAAATTTATTAGGTCTGTTTGGGTACTGTCTAAAACAGAAATATTTCTTTTTTTGACAAAAATAATGTACAAAACCACACCATTCCAGAGTACCCAAACAGGAATTGGACTAAAAATGTTGAAAAAAGTAGAAATATTTCTGTTTTAGGCAGTACCCAAACAGACCTATTATTTGAAAAATATTTTTCAATCAAGAAAAAGAAGTAGATCCTGAAAAAGAGAAGTAGGGAAGTAGATTTTATTTTTTTCAAAAAATCGAAGTAGATCTACTTCGATCGAAGTAAAGTCCGAACCCTGCTGAAGGAACATAATCTCCTTTTATTTTATTATTTCTATTAATCCAATATCATCTGTTCAAGAAACAGTCAACCTATAAACCGATTACAAACGAAAATATGAATAATTGATTGAAATAATTTTATTTTGTTTCGTCAAAATTTCATTAATTCGTATGAAACATGATTTCAAATGAATTAAACTCCACAACGATGATGATGATGATGACACACACACAAACAATGAAAAAAGACTCTGATCTGGCTTCACCATACAATAGAACACAAATGTCACTTTAATAAATTTCAATTAATTAACCCAATTAAATGTATAAATTCAAGAGAAATGCCGTTGTTGTGTGTACATCATATATGAATATGTAACCAACTAATTCATTTTGCCGATTAAACCAATTAAAAAGAAGACACTTTCTGTTTAAACTTTCTCATATATTGAATTTCTCATATTCACATCAAAATAAAAATTTATATTATTAAAAAATTCCTTTTTTTTGTACTAGAACCAGCTTTTATTGAGAGTCATCAGGGCTGTCGAAAGGAGTAAATACTTTGTTATATCAATAAAATAAAGCAAAATATTTAATTTTAAGTATATTAACCTTAAAAATGTGGGAAAAGAGTCTTAAGATTTGTAATTAGTGAAATTTAGTAAAAAAAAGAGTTCCAATCAATACTTTAATACCATTGTATTAAAATCGTACGTTTGCTTTTCAGATATGAAATGATATCTTTGGGAATGCTCAAACAATTGCCTTATTTTTTTCCGAGTAACATTACTCATCTCTTTTAAAACTTTTAACTACTTTTAAAATCAAGTCGACAGCCCTGTTGTCAGAACGTAGTATTCGAGATACAAATTCCAAAGCATGTAGAAGTATGCAATGAATAAAATATATACTACAAACAGGCTCATCTCCATCTTTACCCCCGTAGTCTTCTCAGCACCAAAAGTGCGTATACCCTGAATCATCGTTATGAAATTACCACCATATTACGAGCTAAGCAAAGTTTGAGATAACAAAAAAAAAAAAAAGATTTTGTTTTTATGCTCTTTGGAAGATATTTTATATTATTTTGCTTCTTTATTTTTAGCTTGCAAAAGATCAAGTGAAGAGTTAAATTAATTTTAAATTACACAGAGAAAATGCTGTGTATCGTCGTCATGTTCTCCTGGCATTTCTCCGACAACATCATCATCATCGTTCTCATCATCATCAGCATCATCGTCGTTGTTGAGAATTAAGGGTAAATTAATTATTGAAATGTACAAAATCCTCGCTCTAGAGGTGAAAATCGTATTTGGAGTTGTATACTTTAGCACTCCAACCCTCACCCCCCCCCCCCATTAATCCCTTTTTGCTCTGTGTCTTGTCAATAAAAACCCCTAAAATCATGTTATTTAAGGATGAGAATGACACCAAGGTAAATATAAGACGAAAAAGTTTTACGAAGTTAAAATTTATAATTGCCTTTGCAATCTTTGACTTTGCTGCTAATTAAATCTTAATTTTAATTTTGAAAAAAAAAGAAACGAAACAAGGATTGGATTTATTTTTTGATCAAAGAGAGCACCAAATATCAAACCCCTATTTGCTTGACCAAAAGCATAAGTTTTTGTTTGCAATTTTTTAGAATAATTTTAGTCCGGTTTGTGGTCTAAATTATTGTTTGTCATCATTTTTAATGATTTATTATCCCGTCGGATATCCGGAGCGTTACACTTCATAAAAATCACATATTGAACAAAAAGATTTCCTATCTTTTTTTTTATTAACATCATCATCATCGTCAATCTATACTTTTTTGAATGATAAAAAACAGTACCAGTAAAAGGCAAAATAAGGGAGAAGAATTAGCTATTCAAATGCTACCAAAAGATGGCAATTCGGATGCGTTCAAGCGAAAATAATAACGACAAAGTGAACACCCCTTGAGATTGTGTTTTTTTTGTTGTTGTTGTTATTGTACTGACATGGAATCCCATGAAAACAAACAAATCCTGATTTTTTTTTTAAAGAGGGATCTCTATTATCCGTACTTAACATCAACCACCCCCATGGAGAGTATTGAATATAGGAATGAGAATGTTTAGGTTTTAGTTTGGTGTTTTTTTGTATTTATTTTGTTTATTTGCACTCGACAGGGAAGTTCATTGAATATATTTGAGAGGCGACAAAAAAAAAAAAAAAAACTCATGGCAACAATAGGATAAAAAAGGCACACAGTTGAATTCGGATTATTTTGCCATAAGTTTTGGTTTTATTTTTCTATTGTGGTTTTTTTTTTGTTTAACGCCTCATTTACGAGTATTTTTATGGAAATCTATTAAAAGAGGGTTGTTTTTATGTGTGATTTTGATTTTATTCGAAAGTAATTCAAAATATTTTGTGATGAGATCATTGAATGGGATTGTAACAAATTCAACTCAAGTGTGTTTATTGTTTAATAACGCAGATTTACATTTAATGATCATGTTTTTATGATAAAAGATGATGTCATTTGTACAAAGAAAATATGTATAATGTAATAAAATACGCCCTTAATTTCGTTAAATCGTCTTAAAAGTTTCTCAATTAAAACAATAAATACCTATAATATTTTAAAGCAAGATCGCAAATATAGCCCTGGCCGTTTGCTCTTGTAAGCAAAAATACAATAGTTAAAACTGTTTGTTTATTTCTGTATTAAACCTTAGAACCAAGATAGATATTTAATTTCTTTAATAAAACTAGTTTTTTAGAAAAAAAGTTGGAATTTTCTTTGAAAAAAATTCAATAGGTATAAAAAAAAATCATATTCGAAAATTTGATTTTCGAATAGACATACCTAATAAATTGCACAACCGGGTCGCACCTACTTGCTCTTTTGAGAAAAAGTAAACTTAGAAAACTAAAGATTTTTTTATTTTAAAATTAAGTCAAGAATATTTTTAAACTAATTGCATGTGAAATTTAACAAAAAAAAAGTCAGTTAGTACAGTTAGTAAAAAAAATCAATTTTTTAATAGTCAGATATCGACGGTTAAACTGCAAAACCTCGCAAGTCTAAAAATTCGAAAAAATATTATTAATGCAAACAATTCAGAAAATTCAGAGCTATCTTTTAGTATATTCAGCTTAACAATGTTGTTCTGAACGGGTTGGGGTCGAAATTCTGTATGTTGCAAAATTCTGTATTCAAAATACTGTATGCCAAAATACTGTATGTCAAAATTCTGTATGTGCAAAATGCTGTAGGAACAAAATTCTGAAAGTCAAAATTCTGTATAGCAAAATTCTGGTTGGTCAAAATACTGTATTTCAAAATTCTGTACATCAAAATTCTGTAAATCAAAATTCTGTAAATCAAAATTCTGTAAAAATGCTGTAAAAAAATATCGTTTTGATAATGTAAAAAAGTGCGCGCGCACTTTTTTACACTATCAAAACGATATTTTTTTACAGCATTTTTACAGAATTTTCATATACAGTATTTTGCCGTACAGAATTTTACAAAACAGAATTTTGCATGTCAGTATTTTGTTGATACAGTATTTTGAAGTACAGAATTTTGTATTTACAGTATAATGACGTACAGAATTATTATGGTATTACAGTATTTTGACCCCACAGAATTTTGTCGTACAGAATTTTGACAAGCAGAATTATGACCCGCTCCCAATTCAAACAATCGTATTGATAGATCCCATACAAAAACAAGAAACACAACATTTTGTTTTTTGATTTCTGAAAAACTTGCAAAAACGACTTATGAGGTTTTGCAGTTTAACCGTCGATATAGCTTATTCCTAGAAATAAAATATGTAATAGAAAAATAAAACTATCCACTTCTTTCAGAGACGAATAAAAACTAGTCTAAGGAATAATCTAAACAAAAATAATTTGTCAAATCTGTTTTGAAGAACACAAGAAAACAAAAACAATTATGAATAAATTTCATTTTTTATGAATTATAACACGGTGTAACACTCAAAATATACGCGGGCGGAGACCTATCAGGTTTTGTAGAGCAAGTCGCACTGATTACGAAACGGTATTTGAAAATCCCCTAACACCCCAAAATCTGGAGTTACGGGCAAAAAACGGTTTTTTGGACCTTCACCCATTGAAAAAATTCTAGCTTCGTCAATTTTTTACCCATTTTTTAATTTTCTCATAAATTAGAAGACATATAAACATATAGTTTTCACTGTTCGTTAAGGAATCAATTGAGGCAGTTTCTGTGTGAGTAATTTTTTTTTACTAAAATTCACAGTCTGGACAAAAATAGTATAAAATGAGTTTTAAAAAATTTTTTTCACCTATTTTTAAGTTTGAAATCGATTATTTCAAAAACTATTGGTTATATTATATTGATTTAAAAATTAGAATCAAATGTACAATTTTGACTTTCGGAAATCGTATAATTTATTACTGTAAGTGTTGCCCTTGTTTTGAAATAATTTTTTTTTAATTTGATAATTTTTTTTTGGAATAATGCCCCTCCCACCTAAACGGGGAGAGATAGACCCCCCTCCCAAAGAAAAAAATGTTTGTATTGAGCTCCTCTACAAAAATCAGTTATCAAATCCTGGCGCCCAAGTTATCCTACTACGTGCCGAAACAACATTATAAATTCTAAGTGGTTTAACCGAGTTACATGTTTTATACATGTTTGGTATATTTATCTTCTATCAGAAACTGTAAAAAAATCGAAAATGGGTAAAAAATTGACGAAGCTAGAATTTTTTCAATGGGTAAAGGTCCAAAAAACTGTTTTTTGCCTGTAACTCCAGATTTTGGGGATGTTAGGGGATTATCAAATACCGTTTCGTAATCATTGCCACTAGCTCTACAAAACCTGATAGGTCTCCGCTCGCGTATATTTTGAAACCTCATTTTTGTAACACCGTGTAATTATGTGTTGGTAAATAGTTACAAAAATTTAAACAAAATCAAAACAAATTTGGTATCCCATAAATGAGGCATGTCACATAAAAACAAAGTTAAAAAAATCATTGTTCCGTTTTTAAAAAATTTGAAATTGAAGAATGTACTGAAACAGGTACCTATGTACCTACTGCAAATTTTAACCCGTTACTTACCATAGGTATAGGTATACTATGGGTGCAGGTTTAGATCCAATGCAAACTTAGTTTAGTTAAGTAATCTGAACAATTTAGCAGTTTTTCTTGCCTTTCTGACAAATTACTGAAAATCTACACTGAGGGAAGAGCCACCATAAAAAAACGTAAAATCAATGAAAACCATATTAATTTAACTATGATTCGGAATGATTTTGCGTTGAAGATGAACATTTTAAAATCAACGTAAAAAAACGTTAATTTTTGATGGTTTCGTATCTTAAAGTCACACAAATCAAAGTATTTCATTTTTAAAACAAAGACGTTTCAACTTCAATTTATTTTTTCCCTCAGTGTATTTAACCCGTTTAGAATTTTTATTTCAAACTATTAAATTTTTGGTGTCCATCAACTTACAAGCTCGAAGTTAAAGCAAACAGGATATGATATAAGTCAAAGTTCTTTTTAATAAAAATTATAGCAGGAGTCTAAAAAGCTAACTTTTCCCTAAACTCAAAAACATCCCAATTAAATAACAATAACACCCTGACTACAACAACTGTATCCTTTAATTGTCCAAATCCAACCGACTGACTCACAATTAAATTCCAAAACGAAATGAATTGTAATCATCCCCTTAATAGAAGCAACATAACAACTTCATTAATGATTGCTAATTATGTACGTATCATTAGCCTTCGCCTTTGTCCTCATCGTGTCGTGTCGTTGTTGTCAACAACAACATCATCATCATCAACATCATTGCAGCAAAACCATCAGTAGCTCATAAATATTCAGGACAATCTGTGACATTATTTTGTTTCTATTTTACTCGCCCATTGTCACCCCTCGGGATAACAACAGTAGCATCGTATAAGCACATCAGGACGATTGGCAATTGATTTAGAAACACATCGTGCGGCGGACTCAAACCGGAAGGACGTTTGATCCGAGAAGTAGCAAAATACAAAAAAGAAAAAAAAACAGAAAGTAGATAACTATAAAGGAACTCTGATTTCATTTCCTCCCAGACAATCAAGGCAGTTATCCTTAATCCACCAAACGAATGCTTAAGTGAAGGCGGATTGCGATTTTCATCCCTCTCTCCCTGCCTTTCTGCGTTATATCGAGAGGATGTTTGTTTTGTTCTTCAATCGTCATCGTCGCACACAAACACATTCATGACACTCCCAATCCCAATTCCAACAGAAAACAAACCCCAGCATGGAGGAAAAAAAATACCCTTCAAGAAGTCTCATGCTGCTCTCTTATCCTGGGGGTATAGAGAGTCAAGTTGCTCCGCGCGCACGCGTCTACCACCCAACGGGCGGTCCGGCAATTACGTGTTTATATACCAAAACATTTTGCCACCATTTTATGTGGATTTTCCTATACTCTTCGCCCTAATGACATTACAAGGGATTGCAAAAGCTACTCTGGGATTGTTAAGCGCAGTTAGAAGACCAAAGGTGGTTGCGACTTGCGAGTTGGCGGAAACGACATTGGTAATGGTAATGTCCTTTTGTTCGTTCACCCAGTCGATATTCTTTTCCTTCAAAGTTGCATGACTTTTTGGCTCTTTCTTTGCAAAATTGAGAAAAAAAAGGATATGATGAAAGAGGAACAGGAAGTGTGCATTCTCGAACGTTGTTCCAACTCGATAAATGTTGTTGTTTTGGTATCACAGACTCACAAATCTAATGATTTCGATTGCCGGCACGTGCAGATCATTACGCTTAATCAAACAGCATAATAAACAACACCGGAAGACAGAGGGCGCATTTAGTTATGATGTGCGTGATGTGAGAATAGCAAAGACTAAGAGTTCTGTTTTACTCTCAAACTACTTAAGAATATAATAGAAGACTTACCTTTCGGAAAAGCTATTGAAGATGTGATTGCTGAACGTTGAAGTCGACATTGATTGCGGGGTACGGGAGGTCAGCGACATTGGACCGCCAACTTCGATTGGAGAATCGGTGTTATTGGAGTTGGTGGGGCTAGTGCCGGAGTTTTGCGGAGTTCGGACTCCAGGCGATGGCGAACCCGCACTAATTGAACCACCTGATTGTGAAGCCGATTGGGTGAGATGTGTTGAGGAAAGAGGTCGTTCTGGATCTGAATCCATGCGAGGACTCGTAGGTGGCGGGCTGTGGGAACTGCGTGGGTCATCGTCCATTTCACCGGTTATATCGGGTGATGAGTCTCTGCTGTCATCCATCTATTTTGAATACATGATCAAATGGAATAAAATAAATAATATAGAATTGTTAAGGTGATTCGGGACTTACTTTATCTAATGAAACTGAACCTTCTCCACCATTTTCACGCTTGCGTTGCTCATCTTTTAGCCGCTCAGCTTTTCGCCACTTGGCACGACGGTTTTGGAACCATACCTTGAAAGAATAATTATAACAAAATTCATGAATTTAATTTTTGAAAATCACATGAGCTCTTAAAGCAGTAGAATCATTAGAATAGATTCGTAAAAATTGTAAAATATGTTTTTTTTTTCGTCGGATCATGCTTTAATATTTCTTAGCAAACTATTCTCCTCTATTTTTTCACATTGATCTAGGCTTATCTATTTGTATCTTATGAAAGAACAAAGAACATTCAGCAGCTGTAGCATATTATACATCAATTTTCAAAGATTGACCTTACGCGTACACTACACAGTTGGTATTGCCATGTTCAAAGGAGAGATCCTGAGAACCCCGTCAAAAAAGCAATATCATACAACGTTCCAACACGAAATAGAAAGAAAGGTAGGCCTAAAAACTCCTGGTACAAGCAAATGCAAAACCACCAGCATTCAGTTGGCCTTAGAAATGGAACAATACAAAACCGGGAGGCTTGCCGCCGATTTCTGAGGTCAACCCGGCGAACCCCACAGGCGGATCACTAGTGTGAAGCAGTTACGTGGGATAGTTATGATCCCCTCGACATCGAGATCATAACAGCGCCGAGAAAAAGGAAGAAGAAGACCTTACGCGTACACTACGGTGTATGCGTAACATTTTTTGTTTTAAGTTTCGCTGGTTAAGAATTTTTTAATATCTTCCTGAGCAAATGTAGTAATTACTTGACCTTTGTGGACTTAATAAAATGCAGTTGTCAGATAATTTCAAATCAAATTAAACATTAATAAAGTTTTGGTTCCGGACATAAGCAATTCAATAAATACCATTTATTACCTTTTGTAATTTCTTCAATTAAAAACATTCCGAATTGTTTAAAATTCAATTTTTGAATTTTACAGAAGACGCAGTGAATATAAAACAAAAATCACTTTTTAGTAAAAAACCCAACAGATGCCATAAACCTTCGAAAACCAAAAATTGGCAAAAGGATAAAAAAATTTTCTGTGAAGATATACAAGTTTGAAAATTAGTGATGTAATACCCCTCTTATAAGCATATTCAAGAAAAAAAAAAATTGACAGAAGCGTTATTCAAATCATAGGGTTGCCAAATCATACATAAATGAATGTTATCTTTAATAAAATTTTAAGAGATACAAAGGTACACAGATCTAAAAAGTGTTAATTATTATTATTTATTAAAAAAAACATTTCGTAGGTAAACATAATTATTTATTTAAAAAATACATGGCGTGTCATTTTTCAAATGCTCTTATGATACAAATTTTCAGTCCCGGGTTCGAGTTCTTTTTTAATTGATATTTTTATTTATTTTTATGTGAAGAAACTTGGCAACCATTTGTACCCCCTTTGACTTGTCATAGCTAATAGCAGGACTTTCAATTTTTGTATTATTTATGCGTATATTTTTGTCACTAGGTCTCCGACTGCTATTTTTTTGTCTTTGCTGTTGAATCTAATTTTGAAATTTTTTCATGCAATTGTTCTCTTGTCCTGATATTTTCTGCTTTTTTCTCACATAACAAAGCTATTTATATGTTTTTTTGAAAGAGTAAAGAGCATTCAACAGAGCTTTATTATTTGAATTTTGGGTGCAATCGGTAGCCAATTATAATGTACCTATCAATTTTCACACGGTCACTATGGTGTATGTGTAACTTTTTTTTTTACAATATTTCGTTGGTCAAGAAATGCTTTTTTTATGGTCTAAATAGTACAAAAGTTCTAAAAAGCACTTTTGAAAGTTGGAAAGGTATCCTGTGACTTTGAGCCAATTCACCAAACTCACAATAAGTTTATTAAAAAAGTTGGTTATTTTAAAATTCTTATTGAATGAAAATAAGTAAAATCACTTAAGTGATCGGTTTGTTTTTATTGATTCTCATGATAAGTAGGTCCAAAAAAGCATATATTATTTGTAATTTTCATATGCTTGCTCCAGTAGTTCAAAACCAACCATTGACACATTTATAATCAAATGGGAAAAGATCAAAGATAAGATTTATAACAAAATATCGCTTCGGAACATCCAGAATCAGAAGGACTTGGAAAACAATTATTTAAAAAAAAATCTCAAACCGTAAAAACTTTGTTTTATACTATAGTAAAAGTGTTATAGAAGACTGACTTTAAGTTAATGATTCTTTTTGAACTTTGAATTTACGTCGGCGTCGTGCTTCATTCTTCAAAGCTACATGAAAAGCAGTTTTCATTGATTTTGGGTTGTGTTTTTTTTTTTTTCAAGTGTAGTGGAACTGTGGAAAAATCAAGAGTCATTGTTATATACAAATAACTTTGACATTTACCTCTATAAAAATGTCAAATAAAAAGCTTCAAACCAATTATTATTAAAATTATAACTTAGTATTAAACACCTACTACATCAAAGACATTATGAACACGCAAATAATACAAACAACCCAGTTCAAGTGAATGACTCAAGATAAAAATGTTTGAGAGACTTTCATGAACTTGAACTGAAATTGCACTGAACTTTCTGTTTCGTTAAATACGTTAGTTCAGTTAAGCTGGGTAAAGGTTTAAGTTGTGACGAAGCTTTAATTAAATCATTGTTCTGATTTTCATCGAAGTGATATTCAATATACAATTAACATTGGAAAAAAAATATTTTTTATTTAAAATAGTGCCATAATTTTACCATTTTGTGCGTTTTTGTTTTTAATTTACAAAAAAATGTATGTATTTATCGGTATCATTTCTCATTAATAGAAAGCGTTGAACAAGATTCACTTGAAAGTAGCAGTTGAGATGAACTGGAAAGTTTTAATTTTGTTGACGTTTACATCAATAAGTAGTTCATTAGCGTCAGGTATAAGAATTTAAAAAAAAAAGTATACAATACGTAAGCTAATTTTAATTTTGTTTATTTGTATACAATTCAAGATTGCACTTCTAAACCTGAAACTGGTCCGTGTCGAGCTGATTTTGTAGCTTGGGCTTACATTCCAGAGACAAATTCATGCGTTGAATTTGAATGGGGTGGTTGTCGAGGTAATGACAATCGATATGGAAATCGTGTCATATGTGAAAGAAATTGTAAAAAATAAACTTTAATAATTATTATAAGTTTTTACCGAGGCCATTTTGCTTTTATTGAGTTGGTTGCTTTTTGTTTTTCCGCATGAATTATTCGATTTATAAAATTACTAAAAACAAAATTTTCAAATAAATGTTCGTTCTTGTTGATTCTCATGCATTAGTATGACCAAAATGAAAACCTAAATAAATGATTTCTTGATGGAATGTCAAACAAATTATCTCTTAAACAATTAACTTAGAACTAGTTTAATTTTTCCAGAATGCTTTTCAAATATTAAAAAAAAAAAAATAAAAAAATTGGTAGGCCATTAAAAAAAATTAGTACACAGAGAAAAATAGACCACATAAAATAGAACACAAACAATAAGATTTCTCTATGGTTTTCATCGAAGAAGAAAACCTTATATTGTTTTAAAATCTGCACTTGTAGGGTTTTGAAAAGAAAAAAAAAAAAAAACGACGACCAGAACGGGAATCGAACTGGAGACTTCAAATCATTAGTCGCACACCTTACCACCTGAACCAACCTGCTATGAATATATTGATCGCGATTTTTGTTCTAGTGCCAAATTGAAAATATTTTAATAAGATTTTCTCTATAAAAATAATAAGTAATCTTCTTAAAAAAAACCTTATTAATCGTTGCTTTTAATAAGGTTTCCTTATAAAACATATGGGCAGTAAAACAAGGCAATCTGTTAGTTTTAAGGTGGTCATATTTTTCTCCGTGTAAAAATTAAAACAAAAAACAACCCAAAATATTGAATCCAAAAGAAGTATTTCTGAAATCGGTTATCAAGCTCGATTCAAAAGACTTGGAAACCAAAACTCTACGATTGAATAAACTTGGTTGATAAGGCTTACACCATTATCTAAAGAATTCTCGGATTTTTTCATGAAATTCCAGTTTTAAAAAAGTTAATTTTTCAAATTTTGATTTTTGTATCAAAAAACTCTTAAATCGAATATGAAGTTCATTGAGCTCCTATTAACTATTTCTTCTCAAGATATCTTTATACCTAAATATGCAAATTAAATTTACTTTCAAAAATTAAATTGTAAAAAAAATTCATACATTTAAGTTCCACACATGAGAATTGTAAGAATAAATTCCTAACAAAATGATTGAAAAACTTTTATAACATCCAAAAAGCCCCCAAGAGTCTCGAAGCCTCTGTCTTACATAAAATCGTGTGTAAGATTTTCAATTTCATTCTCTGCAATTGTAAATTCATAACATTCAAACTTTTTTCCTTAAGGACGAAAAGGGAAATCCTTTGCTCTGGCATCGCATCCGTCTTCCTAATATTCCATCTAATAACAAACAAATGAAATAACATATCCAATTTATTTGCAAATGTATCAAAACAATATCTCATTATATCCTTGGTTTATGTGTACACACACACACACACACACATACTCACACAAAACAACAATTGAAATTATTTGTTTAACTAATGAGACAATCATTTTCTCTGACAATGATTTTGTTTTCCGCAATATAAAGTCGGAGTATGTATAACAAACCAGGGTAGGTATCCCTCTTTTCCCATCAGACATTTATAAATTTTCTAATCAAAACCCAAATTGAATGCTTCCATATTTGTGTATGTGTTGTGTGTGTTGAACAAGACCAAGTTTGCTTCAAGACCCAAACACATCTTACTCAGCTCACTCACTTGTAATCATAGCTATAATTTCAATTGTTCTATTAAGGATTCTATTGCCTGGAATATAATGGGAGCCACAATTACCCCTCCGGCTAAGGGCTGAATAGAAACGAACAAACACACACACACTCTCACAGCTGATAATAAAAAAAAAAAAAAAAAAGGACGAAAGCGAAACAATTGAAAAGGATTCGCCCCATCCGCTCTGAATATACTCTACACATTGTAATAAATAAAACCTTTCCTGGATTTTCCTTTTCTGTATCCACCCACTTCTCGAGGGGGAAGGAGATCCTCTTTAATGGCAAACAAGATGTACGCCCTCTACTTATGGCGCCGCGTGTAGCTCTATATTGCAATAAAGTGCCAGGCTATATAGGTACAGAGCGTATAGATGGTTTTCACAAATTTATTGTATCTCAAGACATTTTTGGGCGGTGGCGAAGCCTCCAAGGCATTTCTGGCTTCTTGTGCGAATAAATATAGCAAAAGAGTCAAGCAGAGAGAGAGGCATCATGATGATGGAGAATAGAGAGACAATAAAGGGGGCTTCTCGCCAAAGTGAGTTATAACAATTTCATATTTCAATGAACTTCACGGAAATTGAATTATTCAGAGGGTTGGAGATGGCTGGAAGGACCCTCCACCAGTTAAAGCTATACCTTTCGTTCCGACTGTATATTCATCATCATAACGTCTGTGTGTTCTCTGTCTGTTGTCTCAACATTATTTAAAAAAGTCCTGTCGACGTCGTCGATCCATATGAACAAACAAAACAAGAAAATTCAACAGAAAAAATGTAAAAAAAAAAATAATTTAAAATTCCCGCTCTAATGATCGACACACACAACGCAGTGAAGTGCTTCTTGTTCGCCCCGAAGGCATTTTCTTTTTTTCAGTCCAAGTCCAGGATAAAGCTCCCGTTGTTCTCAATTGTCGCCTCTGTAACATTTGTTGGCAACAATGTTTATTGAAACACCACACACAATAAAACACAAACAACAAACAAACAAATGAAACAGAAACTAATCTGTAAATAATGACAGAATTGTAATAAGGGTAGAGTGGGGTGGTAGCACCGTCAATTACACAAACAAAGAAAAAAAAATAAATAAACCTAACCTACCTACTCCTTGACAAACGATAAGTGGTTTGGGTAATTTGTTCAGAACAAATTCATCAGTAGCCAGGATCATGAAAATAATTACATGTGTGTTTTTCTTGTTACACAATCGACGAAGAATCGAATCGTATTGCCTGAAGGGTTTACTACTGCACCCAAACCACAGTCAAATTTATATAAAGCCTCTGTGTCGATGCAGTCACCATCTACACACACCACCCTTTTGGCCCTCGATAAAGTCCTTGAAGTGGAATGAACGAACAGATGTGTTAACTATAAGCGAATATTCATATATTGCCTACCCCTTTCTACGCGATCTTGGAAGCAGGAAGCCGCACCATCAAATATAATCGCTGAACCAGCCAGCCAGCATCAGCCATCAGCTAGCATCAGCATTAAAGGATTATTCGACCAAATGCAATTACCAACAAAAATCAACCCCTTTCGCCGCGAGGACTTATAGAGTCTTTGAATGGTTAATAGGTTGGTGGTTTCAGGCAATATAAATGGTATATGGTGGTGCTATACCGAACCGACAACCAGTTTGGCGCATCATACATCAAAAATTACTTTGGGCTAATTTCCGAAATTCCATACTGCCTCCTTTTTTTTTTTTCTTCTTGCCACTAATTTTGCTTAGAAAAGGGATAATAAAATGAAATCTTGTTTGATATAAAGAAGAGGTGGGGGCCCATTGAAAGTTGAATATTTAAAGGATGTGTATGCAAATTCAACCAAGTGGATAATTGTTTTGCGCCCGCGAAACTTAATCATTTGTATTCTTTAATTTATTAAGATCGCTTAATCTTTTATTTAATGATCTTCAGGTTGAAGGAACCAAAATGATTCCAAGATTTCAGACAGTTCATTTATACTTGACCATCCGTTCCGGTTTACCCGGGACTGTCCCGTATTTCTAAAGCTTGTCCCGGGTTTTTATTGAAGAAACCCAGGACGTATAAGTGTCCCGTATTTTGTAATTTGTCCCGTGATTGTCCCGTATTTGCACAATCTCTGATTTGTTCATAACAATTTAAAT
This sequence comes from Episyrphus balteatus, assembly GCF_945859705.1. NCBI lineage: Eukaryota > Metazoa > Arthropoda > Insecta > Diptera > Syrphidae > Episyrphus > Episyrphus balteatus. The sequence continues at coordinate 2,230,970 of NC_079134.1, read as the reverse complement.
ACTTTGTACGGAAAACTAGAAAACGGTAGATGGGAAATAAAAGTTTTTATAATTTTTCGGATAAAAACATTAATTTAAAATTTTTCTTCAATTATCCAGTTCCAGCTTGTGTTTGTCAGGTTGAAAATCTACACCAAAAAAAGTTTTATTTTTGAATAATGAAAATGTTGAAGAGTAAAAACCCAGCTAAACTTCAAAACATTTAAGAACATGTTAAAAGTTGAATTAAATATTAAAAAATTTCAAAATTATTTAAAATAAAATTAAAACCTTAAAAAACAGCTCTCACGATTTTGATTAAACAAATATTTTTTTTTAGAAATTAACAGTTATAACTTATTGATTTCCTAAATGGTTTCAACGAAAATAATGCTATAAAATCGTTTATGAAATCTTGATATCAAAATTAGGAAAAATTAAGTCTATTTTTGTGAAGAGTCAGTATTTTCAAAACAATCCCAAAAATTTTGTGTCTGTCCCGGGTTTCGCTCCTAGAAACATGGTCACCGTATTTATACTATAAAAATACTTTCTGTTATATTTTTAGATATGATATGTCGTCGATTTACGAGCATTCATAAAACTTACTGCCCAAAATAAAATGTATGACTGGGTCCAAAAACTTGCTCTTAGGGTTCAAGTTGTTAGAATTTTTAGGACTTTTATGTAGAAATTTATTAAATGTAATTATTATTAAAAAAAAAAACATAAAAATCGTTTTTCAAAATAAAATTAAATAACATCTGAAATCAAATTTCCCACCAAAACAAGTATGCAATTTCATTTGTTTTATTAAGATGCATTTTTAGAAAAAACAATTTCAAAATCGTAAGAGTCGTTTTTTTTTTTTTAAACTAATCTCTTATAAATGATTTTTTGGTAAAAAAGTTAAAAAAAAAAATTGGTATGCCATTTTGTAGAAATCACTAATCTAAACCAAAATTTCAAAAAATTCAATAACCGGTTTTCGAAAATTTGATTTTTCAAAAAAAAAAATTCAAAAGTTTCATTGAAATAAAATTAGCAGTTTTGGAGCAAATCCGATTAAAAAAAGAAAACTGTTTTATGGCAGGACCTTGTCTTAAAACTTACATTTGATTTCTTTTAACAAAACCGTTGGAGCCGTTTTCGAGAAATCTCAACTTTACTACAATCAGTATATGACAAGTATCTACCGTTATTTTTGATACAAAAAAATTAATTTCAAAAACCCCTCTGGAGAGTCGCCAAATAACGCTTTACACCAAGTTTGATAGGATTTTTAGACTAAATATTTTATTTGTAACGGTAAAATAGCTAAATCGTTTTTTTCCGATTTTGTTTTTACTTTTCTTTTAAAAAAGTGGGAAAATTTTTTGTGATAAAATGATTACTATTTTTAGTAAGGCTATTTATTTGGCTTTAAGATTCTTTTTCAAACCTCTACGATATTTTTTAGACTGCAATATCAGTCATCAAACTAAAAACCATACTTTTGACTTTGTCTATCAATATATCAACAACGGATAACTCTACAGAAAACTGAAGGACAGATTTAAGAACTTCATTAGATTCTCTACAAAGAAATTAAGCTTTCTTTGTTTTAAAAAAATGTTTTCTTACATTTGTATTCAATTTGAAAAAAATATAAAAATAGTCATTTTTACGGTTTTTAAAAAAAGGTACCGCTATTTTATAACTATGGGTGATAAGATTAAACTTAATCTTAATTATTGAAGCTTAATATACCTGAAATTAATCCGCAAAGTCTTAGATTTATTCATCAAACAGTTTTTCTGTTTTGAGGGTTTGAACTTTTGAGATATGAAATAAAACACCATATTTCTGCAGCTCTAAATCACTTAAAAACTTTTTTATGAGAAAAATCAAATTCTTTTAAGTTTATTTTAACATTTAAGTAATAAATATCTTTTAAATTTCAGATAAAGGCTGAACTACATCAAAACACAAAGTCAAAAAAGTACGAAAAAGTAAACAAAGCTCAAAATATAAAAATCACATGTATATTTTCCTGACTAAAAAAGCTCTTTTGTTTTTGAAGTTTTGAAATTTCAAATAAAAATGAAAAAATAAACAAATTACAGTCAACTCCATCTAAGTCGAATTGTCACAGGACACGAAAATTGGTTCGAGTTAGAGGGAAATTCGACTATGAGGAATCTATTTAATCTTTTTGCTGCAGGCGGTTTCATTAAAAACGGTAAAAAAATTTGAGTTAGAGGAAAATTTTACCTAAAGGAAGTACGACTTATAGGGAATCGACTGTATTTGAAATTTCAATTGTTTGTCAAAAGAGCTTTTTTTCGCAAAATGACAGGAACTATGTGATCGAAGAGCTACCTTATGGAAAGGATATAAAATATTGCTTGAGTGTATTTGTTTTTAAAACTTTGTGAAAATTGAAAGCTTAATCTTGTTCAAGCTTTTTGAATCGAATACTTTTTTTAAATGAAAGAGAGATATACAAACAAGCTACTAGGGAGAAGAAGAAAAAACATCGTGTTTACTTTTTTGTACTTTTTTGACTTTGTGTTTTGATGTAGTTCAGGCTTAAACCAAAGAAAAATAAAAAAATTTCAAAATTAGAAAAAAATATCAAAATAGCTATGGTATGAAAAGTTGTTTTTTTTTTCAAAATTGAACTTTTTTTGAAAACAATTAAATTTGTCCTTGGTTTATACAACAAAGTAGGTACATACTTATTTTTTGATTTTATTCGAAAAATAAAAACAATACAATTTAAACTTACTTGTGTATTTTTGTTTTGTTTTGCGAATAAAATAAAGAATTAGTAGCTAGGTACTGAGTATTAGAAAAATGACGACTTGTATTTGTCAGAAAACTCTGTAGATTTCTATCAAAAGCTCTAGAATTTCGATATTATTTATTCCAAATCGAAAAGAAGTTCAATGCTTTTTTGTTCTGGGAAATTATTTCCTGTTTGTAATAAAAGTACCGACTCGAAAAAAAACTTTAATTTAATTTCTTATTCCTGTTTTCTTGGAAATAATCCTTTTTCTTGGCAAAGAAATAATATCAAAAAATTAAATAAAATTAAAAGCAAATATAAGTTCCCTAAATGCAAAAATATAAAAATGTTTAAAAGTACAATCTCAATCTTTTTTTATGAGTCAGAAACGTCACATTAAAAAAAAACAAATTTAATATTAAAGCCTGCATTATTAATCAGCAATTTCTTTTCTTTCCAAAAATAAATCTTAAGTAGCAAAAATTGAAGTAGCAAAAATAAAAAATGTATTATTTCCGCCCCAAAGGCAAGCAAATATCAAAAAAGGATTAATCTCGGACAATATCAAGTTACCTCTACCTTTTCCTTTTATTTTAAAACAAAAAAAAAACGAACGAAAAAATTACCAACAACGCACAAAAACGATCCCCTTGCTAAGAAATAAAAAAAAAAAAACTTTCTATATAAAATTATTTTCAATTGAATAACAAATTATTATTATCTTCGCCGAACGAAATGAATGAAATGAACATAGAAAATTTCATCAAAAATACCAAAAAAAAAGGACCAAAAAACCATCAACTTTTTCCTTCGTCTACGTGAATTATTAAATGTAAGTCGTCCCCGTCGAGAATATTCCCAACAAGATTATAAAATCTCCCGACTTTGTCTAAATTTCAACTCCAAACTCGAAACGAAACCGAAATGGAAATGAAATTATAATGTCCATTTCTATTAAGGAAAATTAGATATTTTTTTTTTTCATTCGTTTCATTCGCAAAACCAAAAAAATAAAAAAAAAACCGAGCATAACGTAATATAAATCTTCTTGGGGATTTTTTTTTTTTTGTATTTTATTTCATTTCATTCAAACCGCGTTTGGCCATATTATACACTCTTCCTTATAGTCTACCGCCCCCTGCACCAACCTGCCCCATCTGTTCTAGTGGCAAGGTATATAGCTAAAAAAAAAACCATTTTGAACAATTTAGATTGGTGTCAAGTTTCAAGAGCGTGTGCGCGTCCCTGCCAAATGGATGTGGCAGGAGACCAAAGGATGTATTTTTTTTTTTTTGGTTTTCAGTATTTTTTACCCTCGTCAAGGAGGCGAACTTTCGAAAGACGTGGAGGTATCAGACTAAAAGAAAAACCTCATTGAATTTTATTAAATCCCCTTTTAGACGAATTGAAAAAAAAAAAAAACAAAGAATTCACATCTCAAGAATATTACTGTGCGGCGCGTCCTGAGACAGGACATCATCTTACTTAATTTGATAAGGAGGCTTTTGTGGTTTTTGCAGATTGTGACAGGAGTCAAAAATAATTTGGAACACTTTGAATTAGGTATCTATTCTATATAGGCTTTTGGGTCTTCTCTGTGATCTGGTGGTGAATTGAGACCTGTGATGGGAGGCCACATGTGCTCGAAAGAGAGTGTCGGTTTGACACGTGCACGTGTATCAAGTGTCAAAGTCCTTTTAATTCTCAATTTTATTTTATATATGTATGTATTTTTTATTTCAAAGAAGGTGGCGTGCAAAACTAATTTCATAAACGACAAAAATTTGTCAATCTGTCGTGTTCTGCCAAAGTGTGGTGGGAAAATACTGGAAAATTGTATGACAAAGGGTATAGCCAACAAACAAACAACAGCAATTTTTTTTTATTATTTTAATCTAGCGCAATTAATTCGTGAGAATTAATGCAAAATTTATTGTTTAATTACCATCACCACATGCGCTAAGGCTTGTTTTGTGTGTTGCACCCTTCTATCGAGACGAGAAACAAATAATGCGACGACAGCAGACGGCAGTTTTGTGAATTAAAAACAAAGCAAAACAGTTTTTGTATGGAAATTGCATTTGCTGAAATTTATACACACGGAAATGCTAGCAATTTGTTGAAGGGCCCAACTTGAAGTGGGCCCTTTTGGTGTGGTAAGTTTTCGTTTTGAAACTTATTTCCCGGGATACGTTGCCAAGTGTTTGTTTTAGCAAAAATTGTTACACTGAAGTTTTTCAATGGCAGCCATTGTTTTAGTAAAACAAACTTGTGTTTCTGTTTTTTTTTTTTTGCTTGTTTTGTTGACAAAAAGGACTCAATACTCGGTTAATTGTGTTGCTTAATCAGAATTTAACGAAACCACCTCAAGAGGAAGAGGAGGCTTAAAGACACAAAACAAAATAAAAACAAATCCTTTTAGGCCTCACGTTGCCGTCGTCGTTGGTTGCTTCTTGTAGTGTTTTGTAATTGCTCCGGAAATACGGTAAATGGGTACTCTACGTCATGTGTGCGCGGTGGTTGTTGTTAGTTCCCATTATGCACGTTAGGGGTAAGCTTCCTCGTTTGGTGATTTTTTTTCTTAATGCTAAGGCTAAAGGTACCTAACTGACTACTTCTCTCTTTCTATGTACTACCTACGTGCGCTTTTGAGATGTGAGAAAAAATGGAAATGAGGCAATTGCCACATTTTCAAGACCATTTTGCTGAAAGCAGGGGGAAGTACCAACTAATTGGATAGTTCCTTAGAAAATTGCAAGCAGTATCAGCTTTGTTTTTGTGACTTGAGTTGTTTTTTTCTTGTTGTTGATATAAAATCAAAAAAAAAAAAAAACAAAAAAATTACATTGCAGTGATTATTATTTTTATTAAAGCGGTTATGCTGACACCACCGCACTGCATCAGAGCAAAAGTGCCAGAGTATAATAGCTTATAAAAAATGTAAAATTGTGCTAATTGGTTTGTTAATGCAAAGAGTCTTTGTTTTTTTTTTGCTTCTCTTTTAGCCGTGTGGGTGATGAAGTGTGTTTTAGCACATTTGGATGAGTTTCCTTTTAATATCTCATTGACTTAATGAATTTGGATTTTTTTTAAATTTTTTATTTAAAAATTCTGTTTCCGATATGTTTCTTAATCAGGTATGAAATAGACGTTAAACAATTCTAAATTTATACACTGCTTCAGCTCAGATTCGTAATATTGTCGAATCTGCAGAGACAATTCCTGCTTGAAATCCGGTTGCAATTTTTGACATTTTAATTCTCGTAGGTATAGTATTTATCTCTGAGCTCAGTATATAAAAATTCGTTCTCAGCACAAAAACATCTACGAATATTTATATCTGTACTAAGTACACAAATTCTGTACTGTTAAAATAAAATGAATCATTGGCTTTTTTGGAACAATTACAGATTTTAATGTCTTCTCGAAAAAAAACCCTTTCACCTATTTTTTTTTTTATGAAAACTGTTTATTCTTGCTTTCTATCCCAAATTCAACGTTTTTACCAAATTTTATCAGGGTGACCCTTTTGTTTAAACTAAAAAAAAACACACTTTTAACATTCTTATTGTGATGTAGTTTTGGAACGACGACAAGCCTCGGATACACCCTTTTAACCATGATATTCTAATAGACACTTCAGATTCTTGTTTCTAATCTTAAAAGTAACTTGATTGCTGAATTTCAATAGGGTAACACTATTATTACTAACTTTTTCAAATGTGTAAAAAAACACCCTTTCACATGAAGAAAAAGTATGGACTTATTTTATTAGTAATTTCAATTAGAAAGACAGCATTTTTAATAAATTTCGTAAAGGTACCTTTTATACCATTGATCTTATCGCACTTATAGCGGAATTTCCTTATTTCACAAAAAACAAAAAACGCCCATTCACCTCACATACTTATTTGTATATAGACTGCTTAAATTTTTGGTTTCTGTTATAAATTAAACATTTCTATAAATTTTCATTGATGAAACATTCTGTCGCAGTTTTTGTGGTACTAATTTCATCATTTCTTCAAAAAAAAAAACACCTTTTCACTCAAGATAATTTTGTAGACTCTGTAGATTCTTATTTCTTATTACAAACATGACATTTTCACCAAGTTTAAGAAACTAACAAAATTTATGTCAGCTGTTATATGATACCTTTCTCACACATAACTTAACCCTTCAAAAAAACACCCTTTCAACAAAAATATTTTTAAGAACTTTATGAATCCTTTGTCCTTGCTTAATCTAAAACCTTCATCCCGAATTTCGTCAGTGTATCATGTTTTTCACATGGATTTCGATTAAATTTTACCTGTTTAAGTAAAAAAAACAAGCACCCTTGTTTTTAATCGGCAATAACTTTTTTTAGAGCAATAATGTGAACTTTATTTTTATGTCATAAGATTCAACATAAAAAATACTTAAAAAAAGGTGTCATATTATGATATTCCACAAACAATTTTTTTCACTATATTTTTGGCCTTCACCGCCTCCCTCTTGTCCGTGAAAAAAACACCCTTCCACCAAATTTTTTTATAGGCTTTTTAAATGCCCATTTGACATGTACCTAATTGTTATAGTAAAAAAAATGAAAACTCACCTGTACACGTGCTTCTGTAAGATTAATTTTCATTGCTAGATCCTCGCGGGTGAACACATCTGGATAGTGAGTTTGAGCAAATGCAGTCTCCAATTCTTCAAGCTACAAAATAACACAAAATATACATATGTAGATCCCATCAAACGAACTTTAAAAACAAAAAACTCACTTGTTGCAAAGTAAACGTTGTGCGATTCCTTCGCTGCTTACGTCGAACAAAAGTTTCATCATGAATGGCAGGATGGTAGGAGTAACTTGTGTCTGCAAGAAAAAATAGAAAAAAAAAAAAAAACATTAAGCTTCTTATAACAGGTCTTTTAAATCCCATATGCGATAAAACTCTCTGTCTCTAGCCCCAACAACGCTTGACCAAATTAAGAACTTAAGAGAAGATTTTCTACCCTTTTTTATGTGTAATCTCCTTGCCCTCATGAGAGATTAACTTTGAAAAAAATATTATAAAATGTCAAAAGTACGATACAAAAAAATAATTCTTACATCCGATCCGTTTTGTTTTTCCAACAAAAAAAAAAAAAACCAGTTGGCTTTGCCTAATTATTTCATCGCATCATGAGCTAAATGTTAAACTTATTAACAACTCCCTTACAGTCTCTCTCTCTTTTACTCATCATCCCCTATTCAAAAGAGTAATAGGAAAAGTGAAAGTCATCATCTCCATCATCATCATCCATCCTATGTTCATGGATGGCCATCAATATTAAAAATTCCAAAACTTCTGACATACCCTTTCAACAAAAGGTCGGATTCTTAAATTCTCTGGAAATTAATTTTCAACTTGGCCTAAATAATTAATTAGCAAAAGCAAATTACAAAATTCAATTGTTGTGGGAGTTGATGTTGGCTTGGCTTTTTTTTATGTTGGAGGAATGGAGAAAGCACAGTGTGTCTCTCTTTTTCTTCCAACATAAAGGTAGGCATAATCGGATTTAGCTATTAGGTATTTATTGCATCCAGAGAAAGAGCAACTGTTTTGAAATTGTTTCACAGAAAAATAAGTTGTAGCAGTGGAAAGGGATTGTTAATAAATTTAATAGACCGAGAGCCGACAGCATATTTTGGCAGTTTTGATATAACCGAAATTCGAGTGTGCACATATCTAGATATGCACCACAGTATGTCAACGGAACAAGTCTGGCAGTGATCTTTTTCAGCTTTCCCTTGCCAGACGCATCCAAAGTGCAGCAAAAAATCAATTTTTGGCGTTTTGGTATAACCGAATAAATGATACACCAAAAAATCATAAAAAATCCCCTGATTTCGAATCTGTGGGTACCGCAAGTTTCTTTTTCAGCTTTCCCCCCGCCAGACCGCTTTAAAGCATTTTTAAGTGCATTTTTCTAATAAAAAACCTAATAGCTTATTTTCTGTTGGGTATAACCGTATGATGGTAATAAATTAAAATTCTATGTCTATTCCTGGTTTAGAAAATATAAGTTTAAGCCAGATATTTTTCAGCTTTCCCTCTGCCAGACGCCCTTAAAGATTTCCCAAACAGGTTTTTCCATAGAAAAAACACCTAGTTTCTGTTTTTTTTCTTATAAAATTGAAATAATATTTTTTTGTTTAGAGTAACCATATGATGGCCAAATATTAACTTTCTCTGCCTTTTCCTGATTTAGAAAATGTAAGTTTAAGCCAGTTTTGTTTCAGCCTACCCTCTGCCAGACGCCCTAAAAGGTATCTCAATAGTACGGGAAAGTTAGGTTTTGCTATATGGGGCATGGGGGTCTGGGAAAAAATCCGAAATGCATTTTGTCTTCAGGGATTAAAAGAGCATAAACCCAGGAATCGAAAGAGTCTAAAACCACATTTTGTACAACCGCACCAAGAATCATTTTGTTTGTCCCTATACAAAAAATTGCAATTTTTTGAAGTTTTTTGCCTACAGATCGAAAACGGTCTGTCAAATCGAAAAACCAATATTGTAACAAATGAAGGTAATTAAAAGATCTACAACTTTTACAACGAACAAATTTAAAAAAAAACGCTCAAGTAAAAGAGATATGACAAAAATAAGAAAATCACTTTTTGACGTGTTTAAAAAAAAACCACCCTAACTTTTAAACCAAAGGGATAATCGAAAAATGTTATTTAACATATATTGTAGAAAATTAAATTATTTCAAGTTTGTCATACATTGTTTTTTTTTTGTAGGTTCAAAAATACGCGAGTTATGTGAAAAACTATTTATTTTTTTTTATTATTTAAACTATGTATTTAAAAAAAAATGGCGGCCAAATGACTCTTAGTGCGATTGAACAAAATTTGGTTTACGACTCGTGTCGATTATCCCTTTGGTTTAAAAGTTAGGGTGTTTTTTTTTTAAACACGTCAAAAAGTGATTTTCTTATTTTTGTCATATCTCATTTACTTGAGCGTTTTTTTTTTTTAATTTGTTAGTTGTAAAAGTTGTAGATCTTTTAATTACCTTCATTTGTTACAATATTGGTTTTTCGATTTGACAGACCGTTTTCGATCTGTAGGCAAAAAACTTCAAAAAATTGCAATTTTTTGTATAGGGACAAACAAAATGATTCTTGGTGCGGTTGTACAAAATGTGGTTTTAGACTCTTTCGATCCCTGGGTTTATGCTCTTTTAATCCCTGAAGACAAAATGCATTTCGGATTTTTTCCCAGACCCCCATGCCCCATATAGCAAAATCTAACTTTCCCGTACTATTGAGATACCTTTTAGGGCGTCTGGCAGAGGGTAGGCTGAAACAAAACTGGCTTAAACTTACATTTTCTAAATCAGGAAAAGGCAGAGAAAGTTAATATTTGGCCATCATATGGTTACTCTAAACAAAAAAATATTATTTCAATTTTATAAGAAAAAAAACAGAAACTAGGTGTTTTTTCTATGGAAAAACCTGTTTGGGAAACCTTTAAGGGCGTCTGGCAGAGGGAAAGCTGAAAAATATCTGGCTTAAACTTATATTTTCTAAACCAGGAATAGACATAGAATTTTAATTTATTACCATCATACGGTTATACCCAACAGAAAATAAGCTATTAGGTTTTTTATTAGAAAAATGCACTTAAAAATGCTTTAAAGCGGTCTGGCGGGGGGAAAGCTGAAAAAGAAACTTGCGGTACCCACATTTTTGAAATCAGGGGATTTTTTATGATTTTTTGGTGTATCATTTATTGGGGTAATACCTAGAAAAACGCCAAAAGTTGATTTTTGACTGCACTTTGGATGCGTCTGGCAGAGGGAAGGCTGAAAAATAGATGGCTAAAACTTATATTTTCTAGACCTGGAATAGACATAGAATATTAATTTGTTACCATCATACGGTTATACCTAACAGAAAATAAGTAATTAGGTTTTTTATTAGAAAAATGCACTTAAAAATGCTTTAAAGCGGTCTGGCGGGGGGAAAGCTGAAAAAGAAACTTGCGGTACCCACAGATTCGAAATCAGGGGATTTTTTATGATTTTTTGGTGTATCATTTATTCGGTTATACCAAAACGCCAAAAATTGATTTTTTGCTGCACTTTGGATGCGTCTGGCAAGGGAAAGCTGAAAAAGATCACTGCCAGACTTGTTCCGTTGACATACTGTGGTGCATATCTAGATATGTGCACACTCGAATTTCGGTTATATCAAAACTGCCAAAATATGCTGCCGGCTCTTAGACTATAATCAATAACATCAATAGACTATAGCTTCGAAAAACGACTTGGTGTAAATTTAGTGTTTTTGAAATGTTTTTTTACCATTTACGATAGGAAGAGTCTTCTATTTTTAATCACAGTAAATTAAATTTAACATTTTCGGTTCGGAGACAGATTTGGTCTCTGCAGACTGAAAAGACCACTTAGCGATAAGCAGGGGCTAATAGTATTTTTCTCTTTAGCGTTCATGAGATAAAAGAAAGTCAATATTTTCAACGTTTGCAATACAAAATAAGATGCTTTTGATATGATTGAACATGTCTGTTAGTATGAGCAAGCTCGGGTGAAAAGCCGAAAGTTTACGGTCAATTTTGTGATTTTTCATCGATTTGAGGATATTCAAAAAAATTTTTTGGAAAAAAAAATTATTGTAAAAATATAAATAAAAACAAAAATATTCGAAACCACAACGTAAGATCTGAATGGGGCAAGGTCGACGCACTGTGGACCGACCAGTACAATTTTTCGATTCAAATAGAAAAACGTATCTTATTTTAATACCAAAAAGATTTTTTCCAGAATGCCCAAAATAAAAGGGGTTAAGTGAAAGCTTTTTTTAATAAAATATAAAGTCAATTTAGTTTAAGTTTCCTTTTCAGTTTTCTGACCTAATTTTTTTGTACAGTAAAACCTGCTAATTTTGACACTCTATAATCGGACCACCTACTATTCGGACCGCACTTAATGCTTTCCCTGTTATTTTTCATACAAATTTCCCTCTATAATCGGGACAACTGCTAATCGGACCATGGACCACCTTTATAACATTATTTGCTTATTGTTTTACCTGTTTAATTGGACCAAAAGTCAAAAATATGAAACATGTGTGTTCAATGTTCATGTACATATGATTATTCCTTATTTCGTGACCTTTTTGAAAGTAAAGTAAATTTTACTGTTTCGTGGGCTATAGGTCTTGCTTGTATTTTCTAATGGTTAAAGTTCGTACCAGTCGACGTTTCGGGTATGGATATACCCTTCTTCAGAACTAATATTAAAAACTGATATAAAAAAAGCTAAGCGGTTTTTGACAAACCACTTTTTAAAATTTTAAATTTTAAAATTTATATAGGTTGTCATATAAAAAACATGGATTTGAAGGTGATAGAATAAAAATAGGTAGATTATTTCTATTTTATTTTTTTTTTTTTGCAAGAAAAATGATATTTTAAGGTTTCACTTCTACCACGTGTTAATTGCACACATGATTTTTTTTTTCTAAATGGACCGGTCCGATTAAAAAGGAACCTCTATAAGTGGACCACCTCCTAATCGGACCACTTTTCTTCGGTTCCAAGGGTGGTCCAATTAAACAGGTTGTAATCACATTAATATAAATTTTGTTGGTGTCAAAATACTGCGTTTTAATTAAAATAATTAAAAAATAATCAATAAACAATAAAGTGCTTTGAAAAGATTTTTTTTTTTTTGGAAAACAACCATTTTAGCTTTAAAAATATTCTACCATATACCAATGCTTTCGAGATCACTTAATCAAAATCTCATGTTTTTTCTAAGCAAGATTCATTAAGAATTGAATCCCAACGCATCCGCTTAACATATGGGGTTTAAATAAATTGTCTATCTAATATTTCGTTTGTTAGAAATTTAAGTTAACCCTCTGTAGGCACACCTCTTTTTTGCGAATTTATACTTTTTCATGTCGCTAGAACTTTTTGCGGTCTCACTATTTTATAGAGAATCATATATGAATTTGATGTAGAATATTTCGAGAAATTCGAATATTGTATATTCACAATTCAAAAAAATGTACAAATTTTTTTAACCTTATAAAGACACTTTTTTGTGACCACTTTTAATTTTTGTCCTGCCAAATTCGCACCCGTGTCCCGACAGAGGGTTAAAGATTGTTTTTATAAAAATACAATAACTTTTTAAACAGAAGAATGAATGACAAGAAAGCGAACCACTTTAAAAATTGAGCTATCGGTATAAATATACAAAAAAAATTATTCAAATCCGGCTTTAAAGCTGTAAAATTCAAATGATTAGTTATGAACATTTTTCACCCGTTTAGAAACAAGTCCGCAAGGTGAATTCGTTGGATCAATAAATTGGTCAGTGATAAAAATTTTCAAACAGCTGTTTAATTTTTTTTCATTGAAAAATGTTACGTATACGCCAGAGTGACTTATTTTTACATAATAAAATTGAGGTACTAAATGAAAGAAGATACTTAGAAATAATCACACAAAACGAACCGTTTATGATTATATCTTTTCCTATTTAAACAAATTCCAATGCTTTTTACATTTTTGTTTCGGGCCAAGGTAATTTTTACGAAATTTCTTTGATCTTAAAATGTTCCTCTTGTTTTTTCCAATCCTGATTGAAAGTATTAACACACATGTAAGATATCTATGTACTTACTTAATTAATTAAATACAGTCGACTCCCTCTGAGTTGAACTTTCACGGGTTCGAGTTGGAGGAAAATTCGAGTTAGAGGGATTGATATATTCTTTTTTTTATTAAAAAAATTTTATTCAAAATGGTAAAAAAGTTCGAGTTATAGGGAAATTCGATTCAGAAGGAGTGGACTGTATCTAAAAATTTGGAAATAATTAATTCTTATTTATTGTTAAACTTTAAAAAAATTCGTGGTACATGAACGTTACCAATAGAAATGGCCAAAATGGCTTGATGTTAGGTAAGGGTAACTTAAACTTATAATAAACATTGAACTAAAAAAAAGCTCAAAATCTACAACCCTAAGTGTTAAAAATAAATAAATATCTTATATTTCCAAATACATAGTAGGCAAAAAAAAAAAAGAAAAAAATATCCCAATCCATTAAGGGTGTAACCACAAGTGCCTTTGTTGCAATTATCAATTCCAATCCCCGTGATTATCAAAAAACACAAAAAAAAATAAGTATTTTAGTGCTCTAAATAATAATCCGATAATTCGACATCTCACGTCAACCCTGCATATACACAGTATACACACAAGTTATCAGATTAAACTTTGCTGGTATAACATTATCTCAACACATGTCTTTGTCTCCTGCCATCTCACCCACCAGCATTAACTCTCACTCATCCTCCGAATTACGATTGAGTTTATTCGGCCACCAAAAGTTGAGAGGTGGAAGAAACATCACCACCATCATCATCCTCATCATAATCATCATCATCACCAGTAGCATTAGCAGGACACATCACATCACAAACATTTTGTTGTTGTTGATGATTATCGTTACATAAAGGAAGTAATTCAATTTTCAGACAGTTGGTATAACCATCATTAAAGGATTTCCATTCGGCAGCAGCAGCCCTCCCCAAAAAGGATAATTGAATTTCCATACTCTCACTGTGACTGTGACTACTGCTTGCCTGGTGATGGCGAGTTGAGTTCGAAGAAGAAAGATTCACCAAGAGAGAATCAGAGAATCGAGAATCAATCCGTTTTTGTTGTTTTATGTGAATGTGCCTGGTTCCATCATCAAGGACGAAGAAGGATAAGAGAGAGAAATGAAGACGACTTTTCGTCGTCGTCGTATCGAATGTCACGATTCACACGACATGCTGTATATTTGCTTTGCAGACTACTATACACAAACACAAGGATAAAAGTCCTTGCCAAGGACTTAGGCCAAAACTAATATAACGCTCGTTATGAAAATTGCTTGTAATCTTGTTGTCGACGAGCTTGGAATGAGGGTGCTCTGCTTCTTCTTTTCCTCTCTGAGGTGGTGGTAATAATTGAAGTGACTATAACTATACACACTTTACAGAAAAGGATGCTCTGCAAGGGATGAAATCACTCACCCTCCTGCATACACACAGAGTAGGTAGAGATAGAGGTATTTTAGTCTAGTGTAACTTCTTTGACTTATTTTTTATTCTTTTTATGAATTTTAATAAATGGAGATATGCAAATTGGAAATATTACTGTAAAAATGTTTGCTCTTTTTTTTATTTTCGGTGTTCCTTTCGTGTATAACGATGGAAAACCCTTCAACACGGTGCTGATGAGTATCACTTTCAGTGCACCCTCTTCGAAAAAAAACCCCTTTATACCCATATACCTTTCTATTGAATGTGCATATATATTCTAGTAGACTAGGTATAGAGATCATCATCATCAGAGAGTGTCTATTGGGAGTAGTCGACCTCTCGACATAGAGAGTGTGGTAATGGAGAGAGAATGTAAAAATACAAAAGAACGATGAATAAAATGTTTTAAGTGTCACATTTTCAATAGCAAATTGAATTTGGCATAATCGGGGCATTTGAGCCTTTTTATTATGTTTTTTTTTTTGTTCGCTCCGTTTGGTTGGGTAGAGTCCTTAAAAAATTCAATTTTAAATGTAAATCAGGTTTTCTTTGATTTTTGATAGTAGATACTTTTCGCTCACAAATTGGATGGTTAGAGAGAGATTTTTTTTGAAACCACCTATTAATTATTTTTTATTTTTTATTGATATAACCAAAATTTTAAAATTATTGGATGAGCTATTGCATTAGGAGTAGTACGACCAACAAAAAATTTAATATCTGTATAAGTTAATATTAAGTTAAAAAAATGCAGGATTTGTGAGGGCTTTCTCAATTTTTCAAGTAGCCTTAAGCTTAGAGCTACAAAATTAAATAACGGTAACACTGAAAGAGAATGATTATAATGGTTCTTCAATCTATTGAATATGTGAACATGTTTTTCATCAGAAAATTTGCTTTTCCAATCTAAATACTAGTTTAATAAGACTTTTTGGTAAAATACATTGGTTTGTACGCGCATTTATATCTTTTAGTTTTTTTTTACTAAAAAATGGACTTCAACTTTTGTTTCTTAGCTCAAAACATTCCTTATACAATGTAATTACTAGTTCAATCATTATTTTTTTCGTTTTGGTGTGTAATTAGAAAATATCAAAACTTTTTGTCAAGATTTTTGTAATTTTTCGTGAAAAAAAACTTTTTAAAATAGTTACTCCGGGAACAAAGGGTTAAAATACAGATTTATAGTCAGTAAAAATACCTTTCATTTGATACCGATATGATTTTTCTACGTTATTTTTTTATCACGCATACAAATTTTAATTCAGATAAAAGTTCTGAATAACAACAAGGAATCTGGAAAAATATAAAAGAGCTCTGTCTGAAAGTTAAGTTTCACATAGCAATCAAAGAGTTCATAAGATTAAAGTCGGAGAGTTGACAAAAAAAATAAGGTTGCCATTTTTAGAATGGTAACCCTGTTTTAAAGGAAAAATTGTCTTGTCACATAACTTATACCGTCATATCTTTGTAGTTTGGTCTAAAAAGAAAGTTTTTGAAATGCCAAACAAATGGCTAAACTATAAGTACACCAAACTTTGGCTGAAAAACGTTGTATGGGAAAAATAACATTACGAGAACGTAATAAGCTTTCATACTGTTAATCTGTTTTGTTTTTATATCTAAGATGGTCACCCTACACAACAACTTTACTTTGTGCAAGACAACTTATTCTTGATTATGATGATGGTGGACAAATTCCTATACATACCCATTAGGATAAAATTATTTTAGCATTTCGTGCTAATGCGCTTACAAGTTCTTGAGTTTATCTCATTAGTTTCTACATACATACATGTGTAGGGCTGAGATGAAGACATCAACTTTCGACCTTACCATCGCACTATTGCATGTCTGGGTCCTCAAATACGATGATGATGATGATGACGATGTAACGATCTAAAGGAAGTGTTGATAGCCGCAAGCTTAATATCCTTCTAATCAAGTAAATGGTAGTGGTTACGTAAAAGAGTATAATACAGAGAGTAAGAGAGAGAGTAAGTGGAGTGAATGTTCACATCTAGTATATACGAGTGATTACTAATGCATTCAGGTCGAGATGCCTTATTTCACATTCCGACACCTCTCTAGGAGATATACAACATCAGAAGATATACAAGTAAGGTGCATGCGCTCAGACTTTCACATATAAACTATAAATTAATGAAATCCACAACACTTAGGATTATCCACACCCCTTCTATAGATATACACAGAGGAGATATGTGTACACATTTTCAAGACATTCCATCAGAGACCTCATACCTATGGTAATTTTATACAAACATACATACTCTCGAATATCAATTCGGTTATTTGATTAAAGGAATTTTATATGAGTGCAACACACCGACACCGACATCGACCGACACCATATCTCGATTTACATGCTAAATAATTCGCGGAAATGGATCGGATCGGAATCTCGGAGCAATCACTTGTAATGGGAATCCAATAATTCTGGTATCTCTGTGCCTTTGAGGTGATGCATCAAGGCAGCCGACGCACGGCACACTGACGCACCTGTATACATTCCAATACTCGCACCCCGTCCGTCGGGTACCCCCATCAGTTCCACAAGTTAGTATCTGCGATGGTTGTTATGATGTATCTAGATACTTTTATGTCGTGCGGATAGGTAATATTGATCGATTCGGAAGGAGTGCAGCAGGGATTTATACTTTGGAATTTTCATAAAGTTATGTACCTTCACTGGGATGGGTGCCACAAAAATAAAAATAAGTTAAATCAAAAAAAAAAAAAAAAAAAAAAATGAAATTCGGTCCTAATGGAATTCGTCGTCGATGGGGCGACAGGCTCAAATTATGATAAATATTTTACGAGCGTAATACAATCAATTGTCACCTTCAATTCAGCGTGAAAGCAATGGAATTTGCATTTTTTTTTCTCTCTCTCTGTTCAATACTCTCGTAGACATAATTTCGATACATACCGATGACAACGCACAGAGGTGAATATTTATATATTTATTTGATTCATATACGGTCGCTTGTTTCCATTAACGAATTTTGTAATGATTTTAAGGAATTCCATGTGGACGAACATCAGCAGCAGATCGAATGGGACACAGTCAAATCAATGGCCAATCACCCCAAAAAACAATAAATTGATAGAAATTTTAAAGGCCTTTGACAAGCTGTATAGGTAGACCAGTGATGTCAAAAATTTTAAATTTTATTCAATCAAGAGAACTCGCAGCATATTTTAAAGCAAAATCACTGTATTAATTTTTAACATAATTGAGTTTGAGTGCATATTTCCCTCAATTAAATTTATCGCCAAACAAGCTCCTTAAATATTTTACTAGCTCCTCTAAATTTTGATTTCCGATTTTTCAAAAATTTGGCTCTTAAAATTAAAATTTAAGTCTGATATCCAAAAGATATCTGAAAATTAAATAAAAAGTACATAAATCAAATACGAAAGAAAATTGTATCAGTTTTTTGGAATATTTTCGAAAACTGCTATTTTTGGTTTCCAAATTTTTTTAAATTCGGCTCCTTGCCTCAAAAATTTTTTGGCAACACTATTCACCGATTAAATGCTGGAAGAAAGAAAAACTTTAATGACGACCTGCATAGTAGCTCCTTTGCATAGAGTGAATCCGCAAAAATTGAAGACGTTTCGTCTGCAGGAATCATATGTGCAAAATTTTACCGAAATGTGAAAATATTCAGAAACTACAGCCTAAGTGCCTGTGAAGACGAAAGAGGAAGGTGAGGAAACAGAAGCAACGAAAAATGAATACAAAGATTCCACCGCCGATTAACGGATGAAAACAAGATAAAATACTTCATTACATTGAGATTGTTTTAGTTTCCAGTTAGATAATTTTAATCCAAGGCAATAATAAAAAATGCAAAAAAATTAGCTTAAGCTCTTTTCTTACTTTTTTGAATACTTTTTTCAGATCTATCTCAAAAAAATTAGATCGATCTCATGAAAATGTTCTGAAAAGTGAAAAAATTGCTTAAGATTAAGATCATTTTTTTTAAATACAATACAACCCTATTTAAAATTTTTTCCTCAATGTTCCCTTTTATCACACACCGTTTAAAAATAGAATTGATAGTATAGAAATTATTGAAAAAATAGAATGAATACGTATTTGGAACAAAGGTCTTTGTCTGTAGTCAGTGTTCCGTGGTTGTTTTGAACCTTAATTTGTTAAAACGTAACAATGATGTACTTTTCACTTAAATATCTGGAATATTTAAATCAAACAACACCGTTTATTTATTTAAGCTATGAGCAGTGAACAGGTTTATCGTATAGGCAGAGTATCCGGCAGACTCAGAGGAGCATTGCTACACGTCTGCAAGTGCACATCAGCGCTGTTGGCAAAAAATAAAGGGAAAAGACTGCCATATGAGAGCATATAATCGATCATCCAGATGAAAACCACTGGATCCATTTCGAACAAGGTAAGGTTTTAGCAAAAGAGCGTCACTATATACCGCGCCTGTTTCGTGAAGCGATCGAAATAAAACGACACCAAAATTTCAATCGGGACGATTGTTTTAAGCTGTCTCGTAAGTGGGACCCTGTGTAATAAACTCGTCATGATCTTTCCAATGACCGGTGTACACCACCAAGAATACAGTGAGTACGGTTTGCTCCCAACTTGCCCCGCCTCGCTACAACTTGCGTAGCCCAAATCGCATCTAACATCTCGCTGGCAGTTTGCCGGTGAACACGCAGTTTAAAGCGAAAAGTTCGTGGTGAGTACAGTAGTGAACTAACTTTATATTTCTATATATAACGCAGATAATCCAAAAACCCTAAGAAAGTTGGGCTACTTCTTCCGTAGAATCCGTCGGCCTCCGTCCGATCCGTCGCTTATGGGTCGCTTCCCATAAGAACGTGTGTATTTTATCGAGCTGTCAGTTGAAAACTTCGAATAGGCGTGTTTTTTCTACAACTCAGTAGCTACTCATTTTTTTATTTTATTCGAAAAACAATAAAAAGAAATACTTTGGGGAAGGTGGCCTAAAATGGCCCCCCTAAGGAAAATGTCCCATATGTCGAAAAAAAAGTAACAATCAAACATAAATGATATACACTTTTCAAAGTTTAATATATTACTCTCACATTCTTTTGCTTTGCGAGTAAAAAAAATTCCAAAAAGTATTTAAATTTTTTAATTTTGAAGACGTGTACAAATTTCACTGATCAAATTTACCCGGGTAAAATGGCACACTGTCCAAAAACACGTGCTTTTAATTGACAAATCGAGTCAAAGGGTTCCTTTTTCCATTTTCTTGGAACAAGTGATACTTAATCCCCCCCAAATCTTTCTGCGAGTCATTCAAAACCCTGTTCACGTTGGTTTCTGGTCTCCTTACTGTAGTTTTTGGAACTTCGAATGTTTTGGACTCTTTTTTCCCGATTTTGGGCAGAATCAAGGACTTTCCTCAGTCCCGGACTTCCTCTCTGTAGGTCGTTTATGTTTAGCAACCATTGTCACTATCAAAAAATGAAAATGTGAAAATAAGTATTTTGCCCATTTTGGGTTTTTTGAATTTAAGTTTTATACCCAAAAATCTAAAATCGTTCTAAGCCAACTTATTACATACATATATTAACTTCTTTTTCCAAAATACAAAGTTTTTTATACTTTTTTTTTTGCAAAAACAAAATTCACAATATTTTAACGAGTGTACTTTTTGAGGTGTTTAGAGACTGTTTGACCTGTAAAATTTTAAATAATGGCTTGAAGTTGCTAAAATTTCGTATAGGTATGTCGGTTTTGCCAGATTAACTAAAGAATCGCGATTTCTAGCAAGGGGGCCATTTTACCTTGGGTTGCCATTTTAGGCCACTTTCCCCTACTTGTGTAGTTTTTATTATTGTTTTGCGAATGAGTAGCTACTGAGTTTTAGAAAAAACACGCCTAATGTCGGCGAAAACCTTAAAAGTTATAGGTTAATGGTTATTGAAGATCGGTTACCAATTGATAACAAATTAAAATTTAAGAAAAAAACAACTCGGAAAAAAATTATCACTTATATTTTGATTTGACAACAAATAAATTAATTATAGCGTCGATAAAATAACAACGCTGCTTCTAACAGCAAATACAATGTAGACACACAAAAAAAGTACATTTTAAGTTCCGGATCCGTCGCAGTCATTGTCTGCTTTGAATCCCAGAAGAGAATAGGCAAATTGAATAGAAAAATTAAACTGTTAACATCATTTGTGGAATATGACTGGGGAAATCGCCAGTTCAGCTGGTAGCCATTCGACCACCCTACCCCCAACTATGTCATTGGATGTCGCATAACCAGCTTGATGGTGATGATGGTAAAACTTGTTGAGCTATAACTTTTACCATCAGCAATAGCAGTGGCAGCGATACAATAAGACTTCTATGCTGAATGAATGAATGTAATCGAGTTTCTCTATTTCTGTCTATCGAAGTGATATCGAATTTCATCCCTTCGGGCAGCAAAAGTCTCCTCAATCTAGATTGTAACAAGTTTTCAAACTTAATTTGTGTGTTAATTCCGATGATGATGATGAACAAAGTAGCACATCGTTGTTGTATTATTTGATATTATTTTGTTCTGCGACTGTGCATTAACTTGTGTATGATGGAAACTCTCTAAACAAAATACAAGTACATTTTGTATCTACAAGTAGACACTGGGACCATTCCAGGGAGAACCTTTAACTTTGTTACGCAAAAGTTAGGTAGCTATGTGCTGTGATAATAAAGTGTTCACAAAGATATTCGAGCTCACATATGCTCTACTCCTGGATGATCCTGGAATCAATATAGACATATTATATAGCACTCCTATAGAATGTATGTAGGTATGTTTTAGAAGTTTATCTTTAGCGAGAATCTACTCTTGTTGTAACTCGATATATCTCTGATTCGATAATTCGTTAATGTGTGCATGGCGCATCTTCCGGGATGGGGTAGAGTACGACCAACGCGACGGTACTGTCAAAAGGACCTTATCTCGAACTTTATATCTAACTTCATTAGCAAAAACGAATATGGCAACATATACAAGATAGATAGATATACGTACATGGATGTGTAGCAGCAAACGGGTATTCCAATGATGGCAGCCGGGGTTGATGGGGTCCAGCTGGATGTAACGCTGGCGGACAGTGGTAGCAAAACATTCCTCTTCCCGCTGCTGCAGGACCCAGCTGAAATAAATTAGACAAGAACACAAAAAAAAACAAAATTAATGTTGTATAAGGATATATTTTGGTGGGAGAGAGAGAAAATTTAATTTAATTTGTTGACATGCAGAAGTGATATTCTCTGAGGGCGTGTAGACAAAAATTGATGAAATTGAGTTCCAACAACAGGGTGGTTTTTATTAGAATACAAAATAAATATTGCGTTTTGATAAATACTAGGCCCATTGGCGAAATTTTGTACATACCTATTTATTTGAGCTTTTATGATTTATTTTGTTTTAATACCAATTTTTAATGATTTTGGAAAGAAGTTTTTGAAAACTTTTACAAAATCACAGTAAATTGATGTATTGATTTGTGAAGGGGTTGATGATAAAAAGAGTAGGTACTTTAAAGTAAATTAGTGTTTTTATTTTTATAGGCCTAGTACAAACTTTGACTTCCAAACTAATTAAGGTCCAATTTATTCACACTCCATTAAATTAAAAGTCTCCATTAAAAAAGGGAAATTTTAAAATTTGTATGCGATTTGACAGTTTTCAATTTTTTAATGGAGATTTTAAATATAATGGAGAGTGAATAAATTGGGCCTAAAACTAAGAAATACCAACTTAACTTAATATTTTTTTTGTTCTAGTTATTAAAAAAAATAAAAATTTAAGTCTCAAACGAGTTTTGGGGTCTTATTTTATTGAGGTCTTATGGTTTACCTTCCGATTTGAAGCATTGAAACTATTTTATTTATGCGAATGATGTCACCACCCAAGTCACAATTTAACTTGTATAAGATTCAATGCAAACTATTTTTTGACTCGTGTAAGAAGAAGGACAGGTCCTATGCAAATTATTTTGGCGCACATTACGGAATTTTTTCAAGACCTTTGTCCATAGGCAGTCCACAAGCTAATAGCTTGTGACGAACAGCGTAAAACGACCTTATGGAGGCCTTTTTACAAAAAAAAACGAAACATTTTAGCGAGGCTATAGCTTCGCTAAGGAAACTATCACTTGCATTGGATGTAATAGAGGTTGTTATAAGTTGTTATGTTGTTATGTTATATGTTGAATTTATGAATAGAAAAAAGACTTTATTGAGTTTAATTTAGTTTTCTTGTAACATTTTTCTATTTTGTTTTTTCTTCTTTTTTTGGCCATTTCAATGCTTTTTCTGTTGTTCTGAAATTGGAAGAATTATATTTTAATTGAAAAAAAAAAATTCTTTTAATTTCTCTCTCTTCACTCTACCAGTAGACCTTGCTCGAACATTAAAGATGAGTGGAAAATAGGGAGTCAATTGATATCTCACATTGAAATGCAATGTTTTTTTTCGAATGCACTAGCAAAAAATTGCATACTTTTAAGAAAAAACATTGCATACTTACAAGAAAAAAATATTGGACCTCTTGGACCTTATGCAAGCCAAATTGTTTATTGTTACTTGGGTTAGATCCAAATTAAAGTTCTATTAGGGAAAAAAATAAAAACTTGAGCCCTAAACTACTGTTGTGGTCTTATTTTATTAAGGCCTTATTTTATAATGTAATAATGCCCGAAAATAAATGAAATAAGAGTCCCAAACTTAAAAAAACTCGTTGGTGCTTTGTATGTGTGCTTTTTTGAGACCTTATTTCCTAGTATACCGCACAGGGCAACCATTTAAGACATAACCTATTTGTTTAATTTATAAATGGTTTACCTTGAAGCATTAAAATTTAAAATTGTTTTATATAAATATTAGTGCCATTTATTAGATACATTTCCATAATATTCCCATATAATAAATAAAGGCTATTTAAAGTTTCATACCGAAATTATACTATTTTAAGCTATTTGCGTTGTGACCTACTCATTATTTTTAAAGTGAAATGGCTACTGACAAGATCCTAAATGTTTACGATAAGGATATTATAAAAACAACAAGTATCTTCGGTCGAAAAGTGTAAACAAAAATCTTGTTTGTTACCAAATTTCATCTCAATTTGGATACAGCATTCAATAAATTAATCGTCCAGCAAACTAATTTGCTCCCAAATTGTTTTGGTGTCTAAATAAATTCACTTAAGTTTCATAATTGCCCGTATAATTTTGGCAATTATAGGTATACTTTCTTTTACTCTCTGCCAGAGCACCCTTATAAACATCTTGTCTTCAACAATAAAAAAAAAAACATTTTCAAGTCATCAATTATATCACCATTTATCAACATTGGAAGACAAAAAAAAAATATGCTCACATAAAAAAGAAAAAATTATTAATAAGTAAATTCAACTTCAAGTGGAACACATTCAACATTTTGATTAAGGGCACTTGTCAAGCCTTTGCGTGAAGTTTCGTTCTGATGTTCGTCTTCAACAGCAAAAAAAAAAAAAAAAACACCCATAAAAAACCAGGGCCTGCATGCATTTGTGTTTATATAAACTCTCTGCTATAAAGAATATTATTATTGAATTAACAATAATTCCCCACACTCGCATCACAGCTTCAAAAAATTAACAAAACAAAAACAACACTAACAACAACAACAACAATACAATACAACATCAACAAAAAAAAAAAGACAATAGATTGGAGCATTAAACTGTCAAGACCGTGTTCTGTCCCAGTTAAGTTAATTTAATGAGATTAGTGCCTCTTTTTCAATTGTTCGTATAAATATACTTCATATATTTACGCCATCCATTTGTTGAGATATATAGAACAGCAGCAATGACTCGTGTCGCTAATTTTGCTATTTAAACAAAATAAAAAAAAACAACCTAAAGCAGAAAAATGACGTCTATAGTTTTAGTCGAAAAATAAAAATTGGGCGAAAATAAGGAAATGATGGATGATACTTTTAGGACCTTCTTTTATGTCAAATTGAAACATCAATATGATGGGAACCTCAATTTGAGAGAGAGAGTACTTCCTGTACCATAGTCTGCTGATGATGATTATGCTATACAGCCAACTGTTGTGTTGCAAACAATAACTAACGCCAATTACGCTAATTTATGCGCATTCATGTGCAGTAAAATGCAATTTCCCTTGATTAATTTGAATTAACTAAATTAAAACACACAAACACAAACATTCACTCCAGTCTATTCTTTCGCTTTCTCTCCTATCTGCCATCCGGTCATTCAGCTGCGCACACGTTTTTATTTTCTAATGAAATTGTCATCCGGAAGATGCGATGCACTTTTTAAATAAATTTTTTACTGTGCAACAATTTCAGTGTAACTACCAAATATGACATCATTATAGGAGACATTTATTATTTTAGGTCGTTGAAAAACTTTAAAGCAGGCTCCAAATCAATATTGAACTGGAGCCTGCTTTAACGTTTTTCATATCGGCCCGGAAAATTTTCGAATCCAACCTATAGAGAGATGGCGCAGTAGGGGAAGACCTCGTCTAAGTAGAAAGGGACCTGAATCAACTTGGCGTGCACAGTAGTAAAGGTAAAATAGTACACAAAATTAACAATCAACATTGGCTTTTTGTGACCAATTACAGATTTTACTGTCTCTTCAAAAAAAAAACACTCTTTCACCTAATTTTTTTTTATGAAAACTGTTTATTCTTGCTTTTTATCCCAAATTCAACGTTTTTACCAAATATCATTAGGATGACCCATCATTTTTGTTTTCACTAAAAAAAAAACACCCTTTTAACAATGAAATTCTTATATTTTCTCATATTTTCTCTACACCTAAAAAACACCCTTTTACATGAAAAAATGTATAGATTTATTTTATTAGTTCCCATGGGAAAGACAACTCTTATAGGTACTATTGATTTAATCGAACTTATCGCGGATTTTCCTTATTTCCTCAAAAAAAAAAAAAAAAAACACCCTTTCACTTAAAATATTTATATAGACTGGGGCCCAACTCCGCAAGAGTGAATTCCTCTGTGTACACGAAAAAACGTGTAAATTGCCTTAGAAACACAAACAAGGCAGAGAAAAACTCACTCTTGCGGAATTGGGGCCCTGCTTAGAATCTTGGTTTCTGTTATAAATGGAAAATATGTAGGATTTTCGTTGGTGTAACATTTTTGTCCCAGTTTATGTGGTATTAATTCCAAATTTCATCATTTCTTAAAAAAAAAAACACCCTTTCACTCAAGATAATTTTGTAGACTTTTTAAATCCTAAACTCTAATAAAAGAAACGAATCTTTTCACGAAGTTTAAAAAATTAATAAAATGTATGTCAGCTATTACGATACCTTTCTCACACAAAACTCAACCCATCAAAAAAACACCCTATCACTAAAAATATTTTTAGAAATCTTATGAATCATTTGTCCCAGCTTTATTTAAACCGTCATTCCGAATTTCATCAATGTATCTTGTTTTTCACAATGATTTCGATAATATTTACCTGTGGAAATAAAAAAGCAAGCACCTTTGTTTTTAATCGGCAATAACTTACTTTTCTTAGAGTTAGAGCAATTGTATTGACTTTATCTTACTTTACTTTAAAAACATGTGTCATATGATGATATTCCAAAAACAATTTTTTTTCCACTAAATTTTTGATCTTCACACCCTCCCTATTGTCCACGAAAAAAACACCATTCCACCCAACTTTTTTTCATAGACTTTTTTTTATTATTGGTTCTTATCAAAAAAGCAAACTTTTTGCTAAGTTTCATGGGTGTAACAATTCCTTTTTTATTAAGCCCATTTTTCCTGTAATGCAGTTAGATAAGGATAAAGCTGGCTAGAGAAGCTTGTTTATTGATGCCAAAATACACAATGAATTTTTACCCTGAGTAAATAATTAAGAATGGGTTTGTGCCGTGATTTAAATTAGTTCAACTAAGTCTCAGTCAAAAACTAAAAGCTTTATTTTAAAAATTTAAGCCTTTCGATTCAACAATTTGGAACAATTTCGCATTTAATTTTAACTGAACGCCGAAGTAGTTTCAGAGTTTTTCCCTATTAACGATGCAATGTACAACAAATATTATAGAAAATAAATAATCTGTTAAGGCCATGAAATTAAAATTCTATGAAGTTGCCACTTCGAGGCAAGCTTTTCCTTAGAACTATCTTATATGAAACCGCTTTTAAACCAATTCTCCCCAACAATGCAGCGCATTGGTGCAAAAATATAAATCTTTAACTTCAATATTAAAAAATTTGATGACTAATTTCTAACCTTGTGTGTAATTTTTCCTTAGCATTATTTGCATTATTTCTTCAAATGCATGCCCTTTAAACTCATTTTGCTTATATTTTCATATAAAACTTTACCTTACGTACGAGGATGTGTAGGCTAATGATCACATAAATCACTAAACCATCCACCCACGAAGCTATCCGATTTGCCACTAGATCATATAGCACAGCAGCCAACTCAAACGACCTTGCATCACAAGCCCCCACGAAAACCTGAATGTCGGACTATCTGTCCCGTCCGACATCGTCGTTATACCAGTATCGTACTCATCGTAGTCGTAGACCAGATTAAAATAGTCACACTTAAAACTTTCAATTATTCAATTGAAATGTTGACGGCTACACGACACGACCGACGACGACGATACAACACGACCTAAGGCCTATATATCGCTATCTTTCCCTATGTCTGAGAGTCTGATATAGGACTTGAAAGCTCATTTTAGATTCCAAAATCTGATTCCATTTGCGCTTGTCAACGCTATAATGCCCAGGTATCATGGCGAATAATGTAATTTGTTGCTAAAATTTCGTGAAATGTCATCAGCATCACACTGCAGTGTACAATTGAGTGTGTTTTACCTCATAGAACTTCGATATACTATGACACTCTAGCAGCCTGTGTCGGACACTGGGACTAAACAGATGTACCACAGAGCCGCGCATAAATTGGATGTACCTACTCGTATAGTGAAGTGCAGAGCGCACTTATCACTCTCTAGACGAGTTTACGGTTGCACTTTTTCCATTTTCCAATTTGGCGGCAACGAGAAATTTAGTTATGGTTGCCACTTTGATAAATTAAATTTGCTGTTGCGAAACTTAAGTGAGGCTGAATTAGTTACTACTCAGTCATTATTTGATAAATTTGTCGGAATGAAAATGCTCAGATTTTGTAGTAAATGCTCCTTAATTTTAAAAATTTCTTTTGCATTTTTTTTTTGAATTAGACAAGTCGAAAGAAATGCTGTATTTTTACCTTGAAAGGAAGAAAAAACGAGCAAATGCTTAGAATCTTGAGTAAATGCTCCAAAATTTCTTTAGTATTTCTTATTTCCTACGTATGTTTTTTTAACTAGACAAATCGGAATGAAGTGCTCTATTTTGACCCTGAAAAGAAGAACAAATGAGCAAATACTCAACATTTTGAGTAAATGCTCCATAATACAAAATTTCTATTTTTTTTTAATTAAAACAAATCGGAATGAAATACTCTATTTTTACCTTGAAAGGAAGAAACAAATGAGCAAATGCTTAGAATCTTGAGTAAATGCTCCTTAATTTTCAAAATTTCTTTAGTATTTTTCTATTTATACAAGTCGGAATTAAATACTCTATTTTTACCTTGAAAAGACGAAAAAAAACGAGAAAATGCTCAGAATTTTGAGTAAATACTTTTTAATTTTCAAAAATTCTTTCGTATTCTTTGTTATTAGTCGAAAAAAAAAAAATCAGCAAATTCTTAGAATTTTGAGTAAATGCTCCATAAGTTTCCAAATTTCTTTATAATTTTTTGGAAAAGGCCAAGCAACTGCTTTATTAAATCAGCTCTTTAAACAGCAAAGTGGTAATCATAAGTGAAGTTCCGTCCTTCGGACTTGAACCACACCGGATTAGATTTGGAGTGGAAATTGCATTTTAAACGCACAAAATCATCACCGTCACCGCTCAGCGATGATTCAATGAACGTACGACGGACATACATCAGGCTGAGTGCGGTGGTCTGCGGACAAATATAGAAACGAAAACGGACACCGCATGATGGTAGCTTGATGGTGTGTGCTCCATTTTGTGGAATATATTTGCATTGCACCAGAGATGAGTATTTACTTCATATGTAGCAGATCTACTTCATTAATTTATTTTGATGTATCTGCTACGTAGCAACCTATTTCTACTTCGTTTGACAAATTTTTTCTAACGAACAAAATTTCATTTAAGATGTGTCGTCTTGTTACATTTTTTGTTAAAAAAATGCATTGTTAGCGCTCTTTATTTTTAAATTGGCTCACTAGGCACTGCAAAAATTTCACATCATATACATTCAAATCAAAGACCCATCCAAGATATCAATTATTTTATGTAACCGCCCAGATCCCCATAATGGCTCTGGGTCCGGTCATGCATTTTGCATAAAATAAATCAGTAATCGGCTTTTAAAAAACAATCTTAGGTTATTATATGGCAGATGGCACATCTTTGCTCATGGAACTAAGACCAAGTCAATGAAAATAATTTTGTAATAAAAAACACTTTATAATTTGAAATTAAAAATCATTATAAATATATAATATTATAGCAATTACGGGGATGGCTTTTTGAGAAAAAAAATTCATATTTGTTATTTACGAGTGATGCGCTTTCAAGCCATGCAGGTCTCATTTAAATCCGTGCTGGGCTTTTTTTTTTAAATATATTTATTTTTGGGCATTCTCCTTTGTTTTATATGTATATTTTTTTTTTCATTATCTGCTACATATTTTCCAAATCTACTTCGTTTTTTTGGGCAATATGTTTCACTTTTCGGGCTTAGCATTCTCATCCCTGCATTGCACCTCTACTAAAAGGGTACGCAATTGGAATCGTTCAGAGCAACAAGAGAGAGAGAGAGCACTATAAAATGACAACAAACAATGGTGTGTAAGCAAGGAATAACAAATTCAAACTTTTGGTGCTGGTTATGGGTTTGAAAAGGTAATAGTTTGTCCTGAAAAGGGTTGAAATTGAAAACTCTAGGTTTACTTTGGGGGTGAGTTGGTGGGGGAGATGTGCAGAAAATATTATTTTAAATTTCATTTCGTAATGAAAATCTATGAAAGCTTTCCGGGTGGGGAGCTGCACCAACACCCAGAGCTATCCAGGTTTGTTGTCCTTTCCATAACACACACACACCCACAAAATAAATAAACCTCCACCTGATGAAGGGGGTTATTATTTTTTCTCACTTCCGGGGTTAACTTCGTCATTCCGCTCAAGCTCAGGTGCAAATTATTCGCACAAATTAAGCTGAAACAGTCGAGTCGAGAGAGGAAGCCGACGAAACTGATGGTCTGCGATGAGGAGAGCTTGTTTGGGTAATAAATTCAGGAAAAGTTGGAAAATAATTCAGATAAATTAAAAAATTATTATTCACATTTGTTTTTTGGACATGGAAATGTGTATATACCGAAGCTATAAGGTATGGGAAGGTATTCTCATTCATAGGTATTCGCTATAGTTTCCCGGGTTATAAAGGTACTCTGCTGTGGACTTGCTGATGATGTGGGTTTGCAATTACTTAAATCGTTTGCAATATTATTATATATGTAGGGTTTCAGAGACCGCTGGCGCTTCTGGCTGGCTGCGAAACATTGAGTTGGAGAGGGATAGGAAAGGCTGTATAGTATACTCTGTGCGGAACTCTTTTCAATTAGGAAATTATATTTTTAGATTTACAAGTGAATACATAAAACTCAACCCACGTTGGAATTTGGTTAAAATAAATTGCTTTTGCAACTATTTTAAAAATAATTTCGCAAAAATAATTTCTTTTAATTGCAAAAAATGCAACTGTCTGCAAGGTAAAAGGAGACAGAATAATATGTGTAGATATTTATTATTTCTATAATTTGTTGGAGAATCTTCATATTTAGTAAAATTTTACAGAAAATCTTAAGAAATTATCTAATGTTTTTTAGAACGTAGGCTTAAATATTACCTTTTAGCCTTATAGAAGCCTTATAGAAGCAATTACTTTAATTACTACATTTTAAGGTAATTGCTTCTATAAGGCTTCTATTAAACTTTCCTCTGAACCATATTTATTGCTTGCAGAGCTTGAAGTTAGATGAAGCAGGAACTTCGAAAACAGTTTTTAATAGTTTCTTATAGGAGTTTTATATGGAAATTCAGTTTCTCAAAAGCTCCGGTATAACTTGCATAAACACTTTCTTGAATACTTTGAAAGGGCATTGTTGTAAACACTCAAGCTGTATAAGATTTTCCTTTTTTCGTGGGAAGAAACCTTATCGAAGCTTTAACGAAGTTGAAATGTAAGTTATTATAGAAACCTTATAGAATCTAAACACTTAAATGCAATTTTAAGGAAAAGTTTCCTTAAAAAAAAAAACTATTTTATACTTTAAAATGTATTTGCATAGTAATTTTAACAACATTTTGACAAAATTTCGATTCGAATAAGATATCATTTCTGGCAAGCATTCTCACACTGAGATTTGGTATTATATCGATTATCATTGCCTTGACATCCACCATAAACGAAAAGTGAACATGAGTTTGTGTCCCTATCGTAGTTCCAATAGTAGAATTTTCCTCTGCACGGACCAGTGTCAGGTCTGGATGTACAATCTTAAAAAAAAATTATGAATGATTTTTAAATTGATTAAAAAAAATTCAAAATTCTAGTCACTTAGGTACCAAGAGCAAATGCACCAACTGTCAGGCACAAAAACACGAAAACAATTTTAAAATTCATTTTTAATTAAATTTAATTTTTGTGATATATTCCACAGCAGGAACAGAGATAAACTGATAAGAAATTATTTCGAATATAAATCTTTTATAGTATAATTACTTAAGTTAAGTTGATATCGTTCAATGACCATAAAAAATGGAAACGCATCATTAAACCGGAAGTATTGTGTAAACAGAACTGCAGTTGTGTTTTTTTTTATATTGCAAGTTGTCTACAGTTAAAGCAGATGTATTTACATTTAAGGGAGAAACAATATTTATTTTTGTCTTGATTATATTTTATTAAAAAAATTAAGCAAATATTTGAGTACGAAATATTATAGTAAATTCATATTTTCATACAAATAAATTAAGGAAATGTTATTAAAAAAGAGTCAACCGAGATGAAACCATGTAGTATAAGTATTTGCAATTGTATAACTTAAAAATAGTAGGTAGTTAAGATTTGCGATTCGATACAAAAACTTTTCTGCAAAAGGAAGCCCTTCAAAAATTTTTATCTTACTATAAATATTGTTAATTTGATTAAGATTTATTAGTATCCAACTATGACAAAGCAAAAAACAGTATGTTCCGCTTATGTGTTCCCTCATAACTATTAATTATTAATCATAATTTTTTTTAATAGAATACCTTTTAATGTATCTTAATTTTAAGCTGGTTATAGGCTATGTGATTTTTTTAAAAATTTCAAGAATTTCTTCACAAATATAATTTTCTATATTCAGTACTGTTTTTTCCAAGTGTCTTGTAAAATTTGTAAAAAAAATAACACGATTTC
This sequence comes from Episyrphus balteatus, assembly GCF_945859705.1. Lineage (NCBI taxonomy): Eukaryota > Metazoa > Arthropoda > Insecta > Diptera > Syrphidae > Episyrphus > Episyrphus balteatus. The sequence goes on along the minus strand of NC_079134.1, from coordinate 2,198,510 downwards.
CTACAAAAAAAAACAAAACAGTTTATAAAATAAAACACACATGTAAATTTAGCTTAAAGTTATTTACTGAATCATAAGTAAACAATGCCTAACTTAACTACTTTTCGTTTGGAACAATAAAACCAAAATATTGGTGACACAGTTTTACATTTTGTTTACTAACACAAAAATCTGTTTATCAGAAATCAATAAGAAAAAAAAAAAACATATGCCAGCAAATTCTTTACACACAAGCTTCCGAAGTATTTCACTATTACATAAATGTTTTAATTACCTGAACTGTAAATAAATAAATCTTACAAATAAGTTTAATTGCATCACTTTATTCTATGTCACTCATTAACATATCTAGAACCTTAAATAAATACACAACACCACCTATTGTTCGTAATATGATTACATTAATTTATTCTCGTTCAATACAAATGGGGTTACTTGGAAATAAATATTGACTATAGTTAAACTTTCTTCCAGTTAATTATAGTATTATCAAGAAAACTGCAAAAAAAGTCCCGATTTATTCTTTCTCTGTTTGTTTTGATATAAAAGCCTCATTGTAAGTTGAATAGATATCAATTCAAATATATCATCTGGCAAATCTTAAACAAAAATCCATGAGGTTCCAAGTCGTATTTCTTTTACTAGTAGTTATGGTTATGAGTGCATTTGCACATCGTAAGTCAATTATAAAGAGTTTTTTGAAATTTTTATTCATACAAAAAAATATCTTTTTATAAACAGATTGCCCAAAAGCTGATATGGGTCCATGCAGAGCGAAGGTACCAGTTTGGGTATACAAAGATGAAACCAACGACTGTCATAAATTCATTTATGGAGGATGTGGAGGCAATTCAAATCGATATGATACACGTGATGAATGTTTGAAGGCTTGTAAACATTAAAAACTTGTGACAGACTTTAGTAAATAGAAAAAATGTACCTTACTTTATTCTTTTGTAAATATCTTTTCTGGACAAATTGAAGGTACTTTGAAGATTTACTATTTGGAATCATTTTGATATGTATCTATTTTAAATATAATATTAAATTTTAATACGAACAATAAAAAAGTTTAATACATATGTAGTATTTCTCATTTACCACTTTACTTAATTTTTTCAGTAATAAAACTGGATTGCAGATAAAACTTTATCTCTTTCTGTGAAACCGGGATAACTTTTTCGACTTTCTATATTGATTTTCTATTCCTATTGTGATAATTAATATCAATTGATTCATATAAATAATGCTTGAATACTCATTGAAAAAACAATCGAAAAATTTCAAAATTTCTCACAGTGTAAATATGAGAAATTGTACTTAACATAATGTTTTTGGTGCAAATACTTAAAATAGTGACCTAAAAATACAGAAATGGCCAGTTATAGCTATCATTTAAAACCATCATTGAACATTTTTATTTGAAAAGGGTAACAACATGAAGGTAATAGGTCATAGAATTTTTCGACTAAAAAAGAAACCTCGATTTGGCTAAGACTGACTTTTCTTAAAATACAATTTTATCATTTCAATGATCATTGAAAAGAATGCAAATAGGAAAAAAAATAATCTTTTTTCAGAAAGATTGCAATTTCAGACTGAATACCTTCTTACTAAACTTCGAATGACAATAATTCTTGGAATGATAACAAAGCTACAGAAAAAAAAATCGAAAATGGGAGTGAGATTTTGTTTTGGTCGCTAGATCCGAATCCAAAGCCCATTTCACTCAATTACGTCAGGTTTTCTAGATGACCTAAAAAAAGTTATGAATGAATATCTTTTCTGAACATTTTTTTTTTTAAATAGCAAACTTATTTATATTAACTTTTTAAGATTATCGACAAAAAAAGTTACCCATACGCCACAGTGAATCATTTCTCATGCAAGATTTAGTTGAAGTTTTTCTTCGATTTATAAAAAAAAAAACTCAAGGAAAAATAATACAAAAGTAAAAAATTAGTACAAATACATGAAGGCCAAATAAAAACAAAAATAAATTTAAATGTTGACAAAAAAAAGTAATAAATGTTTGTATTTCTTTATTATTTGGTTAATTTCTTTATTCAATAAAGTGTAATTAAGACAAATATAAATATTGTTTTATTTTCTGATGAAAGTAGATACATCTGTGGCGTAGAGTTTACTCATCATCTCCTTGAAAATAATTACCGCAATCGCAGACAATTTGTGAGAAATTTCCATTGTTCGGTCAATAAACGATATCAAATTTGCTGAAGGTTGATATTTGAGGTAGATTTGCTATAAAAAGTTTGATATTTGAAAAAATTGTATCAGTTTATCTGTTGCTGTTGTATAAAAATGAATTCTAAAATTCTATTTGTGTTTCTATTTCTAATTGTTGGTGCATTTACTTTTGGTATGTTAACTAAATAATGTGAATACAATTAAAAATTATATACAAATCTTTAAAGATTGCACGTCAAAACCCGACAAAGGCTATTGCAGAGGAAAATTCAATCACTGGAACTTTAATGTAGAAACAAATTCATGTGAAGAATTTGTTTATGGTGGATGCCAGGGCAATGAAAATCGTTATACTTCCAAAGAGTTGTGTGAGAGTTCTTGCAAACCTGAAATTCTTCGAAAATAAATACAAAAATAAAAGAACTTTGCTTTATTTTTATTTAACTTTTCAAAATTTTTTGCAGGCATTCCTACGAACGACAAAAATTGCAATCACCATTTTTAATTTTGATTTAAAAACTGAGGCCGTTAAACACATCAATTTTTTTGGGAAAAATATATAGTAAAATCATTCGCAAACAGAAATGATTGTTGTAAGTCGCAGAAATAAACAGAACAATGTATTTCCAAAAATAGAATCTTGAGGTACTTATATTTTTTAGTTTTACCTGTGGAGTAAAAGCTGAGCTCTTCTCTGATAAAGAGGTGGAAAAAATTGACAAATTTATAACGACAACAAGCAGGGGTAGGATCATCCTGAAGCCTTAAAGTTATTCATCTATTTTTCAAGCTCTATCAACTTATAAGTTTGGATGAATGCATTTTATTTATTGATGAGAACACATTATGTTAAACTACTACCGACTAATCCACTAAATTATTCAGGATTTTTCTTTGTAATGTTTTGTTTTACAATTTATTTTATCATTTTCCGGAACCAGTTGAAGTTGTTGCAATTTTTACAAAGTTTTTAATGTCCGCAAGCATCTATACACTGCTTTTTAGTTTTGAATCGATTCCAATTGCCTTCACAACCGCCATAAATGAATGTATGACAATCGTTGGTTTCATCTTTGTAGACCCATACAATTTCATGACCTTTGCAAGGACCTTTATCAGCTTTTGGGCAGTCTGTTTGTAAAGAAAACAAAGAGTAATAAATAATTTTTACAACAAACTTTGCAGATTTAATTGATACTTACGGTGTGCAAATGCACTTATAACCATGACTACTAGTACGAGAAAAGCAACTTGGAATTTCATTATGTTAAGTCTTGAGATGAATCTTAAACGATAAAGCTCTGTGGAATATTGGTGCTTTTATACTAAATTTCAAGCATATAAATAGTGACTGTTTTCAAGTTAAATTTACATTTTTTAAAAAGAAATATTAATTTTATAAAGGTTAAATTCTGTAAATTGTTTACAATTTCCACTTAATTGAAAAAAAAAAACAACATTGTCAAGTCAGGGCACGTGTGTTTATCAATGAAGGTTCTTCATATTAATGAATGACAGAAAACAAGGTGATGCTATTAAGTTTTGTTTCTTTTTCAAGAATATTAGCGCTCGTTATATACATTATACAACAGATTTTGACCATTAAATACTTTTGGTATTGTTATTAAGCGGAAAAACATAATCAAAAGTGGATGTTGATAGCAAGTTAAGGTAGGATAAATTGTAGCCATAGTAGCTTATGAAAAATGAAGAAAAGATATCGAAAATAGCAATACTTTATAATCGTTTAAAAAACAATAGTTTTAAAAGAAGAGGGCCTAAATGACTACCTTGAGGAACCCCGAAAATAGCCTGACATGAATCATGGGCAGCTTGCTGCTTTAAATAGGGAGTTGATAGTCTTATTATTTTTGTTTTTAAATATGACGGAATTAAAAGAAATATGTCATAATTTTGGCATTTCGTGGTATCAAATTTTTTTTATTGCTTTTTGTGTTTGGTAATTTTAGAATCGATCCTAAAAAGCCCTGTCTACGTTCTTTTACTACAAACAACGAACTCTATGGCTTTCAACATGACGCTATTAAATGGGACTTATTCCTAGCAGATTAACTTGGTTCAATGTCATTCGAATCCCTATTTCTTCGTTCTTGCCATCAACAACTCTTTTCCTTCCTACTTCAAAATCAGAAAAAAAAATGTCCAACCAACCCTCATTTCTTCCAAATAACTTCCATATTCATTACACGAAATAAAATTCAACCCTTGATTGTAGAATTTGACTTCTTGTTTTGAGTGCATTATCCGCTGCACCATGCCGCCGCCACCACCGACAAACGAGAACACCAAAATGTGACAATTGACACTCAAAGGGTGCGAATGATGCGTATAATTGACAACATAAGCTGTGTGTGATGATTATATTCGTTCGTGTAAAACCTTAGACAAGAAGTCGTATATCATGTCTCATCATCATATTATTATGTTTATACCACCCAGCAGCAGCTGATGATGAAAAGTGTCAGTGGATTTTCGTGTCACAATCAGCGGATGAAAGCACAACAAGCCCAGCGAAAATTATGTCGTTACGGGTCCGTAATTGAATTTAAAATTTAGCAAACGTCGCGTCGTCGTCATTGCCGTCGTTGTTGTTAGTTGTTATCGTTGAGTTTTTTCTTTTTTTGAGTAGGTATCGTTGTCATAATCATAGCACTGATGCGGGTCATGCCGCCTTTTATACAAACAAATATTTATAACAAAAAATATTAGCAGGCTTTTTGTTTAATGAATAAAAAAAAAAAACAAACTCAAGCGGCGACGTGCCGATGAATTTAGAATGGAGGAAGCTTTTGTTTTACATACAAAGTTTCATAGAGCTCGAAATCTCTAGACAGAATTCACCAGTCGCATCTGAATCACGGTTCTAGTTGGCCTTAAATCACAGTATTTTAGGGCCCTCAAAAACTCGTCATTATGTCAATCTATTTTACACAAAAACTCACAAAAAACTAGTCCAAACCTTTTTAAAATTCGGTCCAGCTATTTCCGAAATAGGAACTAAGCTTGCTGCTTTTTCCTTAAGGAAGACGATATTTATCGACAGTAAAAATGAATAATCGGGTGAATTAACCTAAAGAATTGGTTCAGGCAACCAAAAGAATAGGTTAAAGAAACTAAAAGAATCGGTAGAGGCAGCCAAAAAATCGGTTGCGACTATTGAAAAATTGGTTGAAGGAATCGGTTGAGGTAACCAAAAGAATCGTTCGAAGGAGCCGATAGAATCGGTTGGGCAAACCGAAATCAATAAGTTAAGGAAATCGAACAAAATCGGTTGAGGAAGCCGGAAGAATCGGTTGAGAAATCGTTTGAAGAATCGGAAGCGACAAACAAAAGAACTCATTGAGGAATCCAAGAAATCGGTTGAGTTGACCTAAAGAATCTGTTGAGTCAATGGAAAAATTGGTTGAGGGAACCGTAAGAATCGGTTGAGGCAACCAAAAGAATCGGTTGAAGTAACCGAAAAAATCGGTTGAGGATACCAAAAGAATCGGTTAAACAAACCGAAATAAATCAGTTGAGGAAATATTTAAAAAATCGGCTGAAGAAGCCGTAAGAATCGGTTGAGGAAACTGAAAGAATCGGTTGAGGAAACCAGAAAATCGGTTGAAGAAACCAAGAGAATCGTTTGAGAACAATCTTTAAATTTCAAAATTTATCTTTCAACTTAGATACTAAATGCCAACTGAAAAATCGGTTAAAGTAACAGAAAGAATCGGCAGAAGCAAACAAAAGAACTGGTTGAGGAATCCAAGAAATTGTTGGAGGGATCAAAATAATCGGTTGAGGCAATCGTTTAAGTCAATCGAAAAATTGTTTGAGAGAACCGGAAGCATCAGTCGGGGAAACCGAAAGAATCGGTTGAAGTAGGTAACCAAAATAAATCAGTTGAGGAAACAAAAAAAAAATCGGTTGAGGAAATCAAAAGAATCGTTTAAGGCAATCTTTAAGTCTCAAAATTGATCCTTTAACTTTGATACTTATGCTTTCAGTAGTGGGCCCCTTATTTTTCTTGACCAAAGGCTCTTTCATAATTTTTGACAGTCCTGTTCTTATTCACGAAGCTCAAAGTGACCATGCGCTTCACGTTCACTTTACCTACGCTCAATTGCCACAATCAAATTCAAAAACAATTGCTTCAATTTAGCAGACGACTGTGTCCCGTCCAACGCTAATGCTGCTAGGTAGTATAACAGAGTAGGTAAGTAGAAACAACAACGACGACGGATGTCGGATGTGAGCAAAGTGTAACACCGTCGTCGTCCGTCGTCGGTCGTCGTCACCAGCCAGATCCAGAGTGAGTGCATATTTATGGCAAATTGACTGCAGCGCTAATGGCCCCCGACCGACGACCAGCCGACCAAACCAACCATCCAACCAACTATACTGGACAAAATTGGAGGAATGATATGGTGGTGCATTATTATGATGCAAGTGCATCATCAGAGGCAGCAGAATTATAGAGAGAGTCAAAGTCGCGACCGCAGCCGCCGCCAAACTTATATCTGATTATGATGCGAATTTTCATTTCGCCAGATTGCAGGTCAGCTATCTCGTCCGCTGATACATATATCACACTCACATACCTACAACCTGGTAAAACTGCAACTTGCATTGATGTGGGTTGCATTGCATTCCTCTCGTTGTTGTGTGTGTCTCTCTCTAAAGTCCAAAGTGAATTAAGTGCAATATCAGTTCTGATGCCATTATGGAATCGCACGTGGATTGTAAATAATCTCGGTGATAATTTGCACTTTAGATTTTCCATTTCCATTTTCACTTTGCTGCAGTTTGCAAAATGCAGTTTGCCAGTTTTCAGCACTAGAAAGCAATCTCTCTCTGGTGTTGATCTGGGTTATAGTGTTTGCTACTAAATTTGTGGAAGGTAGGAGGCAAAGTATTATAGTGGGCGTGTGTAGTGTCAATGTGGCTATGTCATGCTGCCTAATTGAAAATTGTCATAGTTTATGCGATCGCCTGAAGCAGCATCAGTTTAATGTGTTTGTTGCATATCTTAATGCAGAAAATCCCAGTCCAGGGTCTCCTGACTCATACATCACAAAATTGTATAGAAAATTGTGTAGAAACTTATAAAGCACCATCGGGCATCGAATTAATATTAATTTGGGCCAATTCGATTGAGTCACACATAATTCGTGTTGAGTGTTTACACATAAATGTCAGTCAAACTGATATGCTTCTGTCACATCTCTCGACTTATGTATAATAGTGTGTTGTGATGTGCAGATGCATCGTGTAAACAAAGAAAAAAGGGGGAACGGCACTGCATTGCACTGATGGCACACTCGCTTTACAAATGCAAAGCAAAGTAAAGCGTGATCGACGTTGTTGTCGTAATGGGAGAGAAAATGCAATTAATTTGTGCCAGCCAATTGATTTGTTTAAGGACAATTTAATCAACGGCGTTATTATACACAGGAAAAATAAAAATGTGATGCGATGTGCAACAAAATATTGTATAGTCTGCTGCACTTGTGCAACCCATCATCATCAGTAGCAGCAGAAGCCCAAGTCAACCAGCAACACACAAAGAATCTTCAGATTGAAATGCTTTATAAAATATCGCCGCCACTGATGTTACTTTCTGGAAATGTTTCAAAGACCTCAGCTGTCGAAGGTACTAACTAAAGGAAGAATTTTCCATTAAAACACAGAGTTAACCCTTTTGCAAAACAAAAATAACCATTTCGCCTATGAAATTCATTTTTTTACAAATCAAATTCACCCATTTGTAAATCAAATTCACCTTCGCGAGGATTTGAAATTTCAGGTTAAGGAGAAAATGACAAAGCATAAGTTTATAAATTTATTACCCGAGTAAAAGTGGGTTAGACTTGATAACTTCAGGAGAAGGTGAATTTGATTTGCAAAGTGTTGAATTTGGTTTGCAAAAAGTAGAACGTTTTTCATTTTAGCTTGAAATTTATATTTTTTTCATTTTTTATCAATATTATTTTTAAAATCTGCCAGAATTTTTCTCAAACGAACGTTTAAAATTTATTTAACTATTTAGATTCTCAAACGACAGCCCTGGTCTCCGTAGTTTGAAATATTGAAGGAGAGTCAGAAAAAACAAAACACAAAAAAATAATACAAACACTCTATATAGATTTAATCGAATCGAATCAAAAATATATATTTGTCGTGTGCTGTGACTGTGAGCAATAATAATTTCTAATTGAATCGAATTTAAGGTGCAATTGACAGTAATAATTGAAATCTGATTGGTTTGGAGGCTTTGATTCAGAGAGAAATATATATATATAAATATTATAAACAACGGCACCACTCAAAGCCAATATCTATATATGTATTGTATATACATAGATACCTATATGAAGGAGAGTCATGCACTCAGAGAGTGGAATATGAATATAAATTTATGACCTTGGAATGTCGAAAGGGATGCGTTTCAGTTCATTTTATAATGAAAATAAAACATTTTGTACATACCTAGATTTAATAGAAATAAATTGAAATTGTTTAATATTTATTTAAAGCTAATAGATCAAAATATAGACACAAATGAGTTTGGTTTGTAGTTTATATTTAACAAAAATTTAGACTTTACTGTTTACATACAAATGTTTTCATACATACTAATTTAATAAATAAAACAAAATAAAAGTGTAGGGACTATGGAAATATTGCAGAGAAACCGAAGGTCAATGTTAGATTCTTTATTAACTATATTAACTTCACTTTATACGAAGATATAAAGTGTTACACACAGTAGACACGTTTTTTGAGACCTTAAAGCTACTATCTCAGCCCTTAAAAATCTAAGACTTTGCCTAACTGAAACCTTTTAGGTACTAACAAAAGACACATTTTGTAATTTTGTATGCAAATATTAATATCTATTTGAAAATAAGCTCCTTGTAAGGTCACACCCGTAGTAAATTCAATTGGATCAAACTAAACCAAGATTATTTTTTGTTAATTATATAAGTTATTTTGAAAGAACACCATGCATTACTCAGTATTTAAGATCAATTCTGCTGATATTGAATAATTACTGGTGAATTCATAAAATTATGAGTAAAACTGTCACACCCGTAACGTTGGAAATGTGCATTTATCAATCAAAAATGTAATTACTTTTTTAATTATATTTAAAAAAAAATTAATAGGGATAAGAAATTTTTTACTTAGATGCATTTATTATAAAAAAAAAAAATAGAACTTAAATTAGTCAAGCGGTCTGGCAAGCTCTTTCACAATCTTCTCTAGTATCGAATCGATTTGCATTGCCACCACATCCACCATAAACAAATTCAATGCATTTGTTGTCTTGGTAGGCCCATGATAAAATGTATGCTCGACAATGACCCGTCTCAGGCTTTGATGTACAGTCTGTTTTTTTAAAGTTTTAAATGTAAAAAGTAAATATGTAGGTACTTGTATTTGTTATAAGTATCAGGAATAATAAATCTTACCTAAAGAAGAAGCAGTTCCAAAAACAATAGCAGCAATTACAAGAAATATATAAATGAAGTTCATTTTAAAACAATTTATTAATTTTTTTTAACTTAAATCTGAGAATATTAAGATTGGAGCAATTGAATTTTAAGAAATGATGTGAAAGATGTGCTCCAATAAGCTTTTTATAAGAAAAAAAAACGTTTTTAACTCGTTTGTTTCTACTTGTACCTACAAAGTTTTATTTCCGGTAATTTTTTTTAATTTATTGCTTAAAATCCATAAACAAAGAAAGAATCTTTTATTCGCTCGGAAGTAATCAGCGTTAATATTTGCATTTCATTGTCAGTTCAAGTTTAAAATTTTTCGCTGATACAACTTGTTGATAAACAGATAAGATGAATGACAAGATGGTACATATAGAATCGCAAACTATGTTTAACAACAAATCAACAGAGCTTAAAAGAACATAGATTAAGTTTGATTTTGAGTTTTAAATATGAAAAAAAGCGCACTGGTAGAATAAAGACCTGGAACCGGCTTTCAACCGGCTTTAACAAACTAGGAACCCATCAGATGAAGACCTTTTTAAGGGGGGAAATCCCTCTGGAAGACAGCTTTTTCAATAATTTATTAATTTATTAATTTATTGTAAAAATTATATTGAACTTTTAGGTTCATGCTATGGCCAATAAGTTAACGAGTCATTTGCATTTTATTTCAAGTCGATAGCTTCATTAGTGTTTGAGTTACGTTGCACGGCGCGGAAAAAAACGCGTTTCGAGAAAAATGCGTTTAAAGTTTTCGTACTGTGGTAGGTTCGTAGGTTTCTGGACTACCTAGGGACTTTTGAGGCTTCATTTAAGGCTAAGACCACTGAAAATAGGTAGTTCTTCGGTTGATAAATGCATTTATAACCCAAAAAAAAAAAAAAAAAAAATAATGCAAAAATACAAAATTCCAGAGGGATTTCCCCCTTAAAGTTTCACTGAAAAGTTACAAAAATTAGATTCGGCAAAATAAGCTTCCTGGAGAAACTTCTACAGTAAAATGAAAGACTCCTCCGAAGCATTTTGACTTACAAAAATCCTATCTACCAACCCAAATAAGCCTAGATCTCTTAAAGATTCAAATAGATAAGTTGGACTAATTCATAGAGGAATCCATAAACCTGCTACTAGACACTCAATAATGGACTAGTTCGAAAAGTGAGTCTTAAATCGTTGGCCTTTTGTGGTTTTAGAATAGATGAATCCATGAGGTCTAAGTAAGTCTGGGGCCAAATCGTCGCATCCGTTGACGAAACCTCAAGCGTACGAAAGATAATTTCGTGATACATTAAACGAGCACAGCACAGGCATACGTTAGAAAACAGAACGAAATTTTTGATAGAATATACAACTGCATAGGCCAAAACATAATTGGTGACAAATTTGATTTCGTCGACCCCTATGCGAGGATGGCCGAGTGGTCTGAGGCGCCTGACTCAAAAAACAATGTTGCCTTCTAAAGATAAATGACATGGGTTCGAATCCCACTTTTGACAAGAATTTTTTTTAAATTTTTTTTTTATACATTTTAAGAGTTTTATTATTTTTTTTGGCTAATCACGTCGTTTTAGTTTTAAAATCAAATTTTTTTTTCCATATAATTCTAATTTGAGGAATTATTTTTTTCTTAAATCATTGGGGGTTGGTGCTTTGAACTCTTTTGGTGAAATTTTATTTTGTTAATATATGCCCTAATGTATGTTTTCGTGATTTCAAACAGTTTGATTATTTTTTAAATAAGATATATTTACATTTTCATTACTTTTTGAACCCGTTAACAATTTGTTCGAAAGCTTCAAACCAAACGAATGACATTCCGTTCAGTTGAATACGAAGTCGTTTGCTGTACGTATGACATCATGCCAAATGAACAGATTTCGTTAACGAGTTACTCGTTAACGTATGCGACGATTTGACCCCTGGTCTTCGCCCGGTAGCAAATTAAACCTAACATTAACCTAGCCTGGACCAACTGTTTTCTTATTCGGAGATGGCTGAAAATAACTTTTAGAGTTCTTTTGAATCTTAGGTTTCGCTCCGTTTACTTAGATCTTTATGTTAAAGGTTGGAAATGCAGTTAGAATCTAGACAAAACCTATTTTATGTTTGTAAAACAAAACAAGTTATTTTTTGCGTAATGAAAAACTTTACACTGAGGGAAAAAACAACTTAAAATCAACGAAAACCACGTTGTTTCAACTATTTTTCGGAATGATTTTGCGTTGAAGATGAAAATTTTAAAATCAAAGTAGAACATCGTTAGTTTAAAGTGATTAACCTTTATAAAACATCTTTAAATCAAAGTTGTTTCAACTTTAAAAAAGCATCAATTTATTAAAAAAAAAAAAATGGGAAGCCGCTGGGGATCGAACCTACAACTCTTGGGTTACTAGGAGAATGTTTTACCAACGTGCTATCTCACTGTTGAAAATTAGAGTGATAAAATGCAACCAAAGTCAAATTCCGACAAAAAAAAATTTTCTTACGTTGTTTCAATTTTATTTTGAAGAACTTTCATGTTAATTTTTTCAACATACCTCTTTTTTGCGAATTTGGTTTATACTTTTTCATGTCGCTATAACTTTTTTCGGTCTCCCTATTTTATAGAGAATCATATATGAAATTGATGTAGAATTTTCCGAGGAATTCAAATATTGTATTCACAATTCAAAAAAAAAGTATTTTCACACTTATAAAGACACTTTTGTGTGACCACTTTTTATTTTTGTGCTGAAAAATTCGCACCCGTGTGCCGACAGTGGGTTAAATCAACGGAACATTTTACATTTTACATTGCGTTTTTTCCCTCAGTGTAAACGACGACATCATCATCATCATCGTTTGCTGATGCTTAATCGAATTTCCGCAATTTTGTTCCAATAATTTCTTTATTGAATTGCGAAAGCAAAAATAGAAATAAAAAAAAAATTAAGAAAAATAAATAAAAATAAAAATACACAGAATAATCGAACAGAAAAACTGCCCGCCAAAAGGACTGACCGCGCCGCTGCCGCCAGTTTTAATTAATTTGTGGCTTATCAATTCAATTCAGCTGGCAGTTCTGTGTGTTTTTTTTCTCTGTTTTTCGTTTATGTTATTTTATTCTTCGATGAAACTGAAGTTTTTTTTTTTTTGTTTAATTTGCCTTCGATCGGGGGGAGAACATCCGTTGCGTTGGTTGGTCTGACTTTTCTGTTTGGCTAGATAATGTTGTAGATATATGGTATGGGTTCTTTTGCAGCGGTTTTTGCATAAATATACAGCGGAGCTTCATCGACGCCATCTTTTTAACCATCAACATCATCATCGTCGACGGTGGCGGGGATATTTTCGTCGACATCGTCGTCGAAAGTCGGTTGGTCAATGAATGGCAGACGTTGTTGCCACAGTGCCCGGCTGCGACCTGCGAGGGTTGCTTAATTACAATCAATTATTCAAACTGCATTTTAATTGATCACTTTTTGGCTTTTCGGATTGAATTTTCGATCAAGTGGAAAAGCTTGCTTCCACCGCCGCCAGTAGCCAACGCAGAGCCTCTATACTACTGGCTATATCCACAACTGCAGACCGAAGTCGAATCATATTTATTTAATTAAGCCTACTAGCCGAATGGCTGCTTCATTCCCCGCAATTCCCCAAACCATCATCCTCTCCCATTACCCCCATCATTTAATCTGATATTGTTCATGCAATTTTTAAGGATTTGGTTGCAGGGAATAATTTTTTTATTTATATTTATCCAGAATTCACAGTGGATGATTGGGTCACTATGCTCCCCAAAAAAACACCCACATACACTCATAAAACATGAATTCTGTGAATGTGTGTGTATTCAGACGATATGTATACTTGTATAATGGCAGATTAGGAATGGCGCATAAAAAATCATTATAAATACGCATTAAATCAATATTAATTTTGAAAAACGCTTAATTGCAGTAAATTAGCTTAGGTACCTAAGCAGTGCATATTAATTATCCTGAATATTTTAATTCGAATTAAATTTGTTTTGAATTTATAATAAATGGTGTCATTCATAAAAAAAAACTGCTGGTTAAATAATTGTTTTGTTTTTTATTCATTTTATTTCGAGTTGATTTTTATCGTGATTTATTTTGCTAAACAAAAAAAAAATAAAATAAAAAAAAAATAATGTAGGGAAGGATCCACTTGAGAGGAGCGTGTAAATTCACAGGCAAGGTATGAAACAAAACACTTCAGAAAAATCTTTGATTCTCTGAATCCTATATGACCCCTATAAGGAAGGTATAAGTACTTGAGACGATGATTGCGTTTTGTGTTCTTGCAAAATAAAGAAGTAGAAGGTATACAAATTTTACGTGACAGTGAAATGTAGATTTTATCGCCGATTAAGAGGATTTTAATGCAAAATGAGGAGAACTTAATGATATTATCCTTTAAGAAATTAAATAATAACGAGGAAATGGAAAGGACATTTAGTTTTACGTGCCTTTTGGATTGAGTTTACATAATGAAAACTACCTATTGTTGACACACATCTTGTGTAAAATAATGGGTAGTTTAATAAGAAGAATTATTGTAATGGAACAGCAGTTTTTGTCAATTTTGGATTATTTACTTGTTGATGAACACAAAAAGCTGCTATGTAGGTACTAATATCTAATCATGTATAAAAGAATTGTATGACCAAAAGAATAGGTGTATTCGGTTTTCTATCACATCCTCACTTACTTACAAAAAATTTACACATGTCAAAAATATACAAAAACCTTCAACACAAAATCTATTTTCTGTTCTGAATGTTTTGAATTCTTCCCTATAATTTTATTTAATAGCGCAAATGTCAACTTCCTGTCTTCTTTCACTGCAGTTTTCAGCTGATCAAGATTGCTTGGATATGGATGTATTTTCGGTCATGAAACTATCTCTTCAGCATTTCCCAGACATGTTCTATTGAATTGAAATCCAGATTACTGGGTGGTCAATCCAAAGTTGGTATACCAACCCACGTATTGAAGATGTTCTGAAACAACATAATCACTATGAGCAAGGACGACCGAATAGTGGACTTATTAGTAAATAACAGTCGTATTCAAATTATTTATAAATTTTTTGTTTTATTTTTTCCATACCTGATCAGATCATCGTGTCTCTTATCTTGCTTATCACAGCGATTTATTTCTTGAACTTGAACTGAGGAAATGCAAATAACGAGTCTGATTTTTCATTATTTTACTTCCATCAAGGTACTCGGACCTAATAAAGAAATTGTTAAATAAGTTTAAAAATTGTATTGCGTCTGCTGAATATTATATATTTGTGTCAATAAAATCGTTCATGGACAAAACATTTTTATAAACTATATAAAAAGATGATCGTTGTACCTACATAATTCATATCATTTCTTTACACTCATTTGCTTCAACTTGAAATTTAAAATTTTTCTAAAATGAATTTCATTTATATTTTTGTTGTGATTGCTTCAATTGTTTTTGGCACAGCGTCTTCTTTAGGTAAGATCATCCCTGATCCTAAAAAAATTAAATCTTTAAACTATTTTTTTTTTTTTTTTAAATACCTATAATAGATTGTACCTCCAAACCTGAGACTGGTCTTTGTCGAGCATACTTTTTATCGTGGGCTTTTCAAGACAACAAATGCATTGAATTTGTTTATGGAGGATGTGGAGGTAATGCAAATCGATTTGATACAAAAGAAGAATGTGAAAGAGTTTGCATGGATACAATTTGACCAGTGGCATATTGAGGGGGAGGCTCAGGGGGCGCAAGCCCCCCCCCAAGCCTTCCAGATCATGTTATTTTTTACCTAATTTTATTGTAATGTATATATGCTTGACTGAAACTTGTTCGTAAATCTTATAGATTTAGAGGCAGCTCAGATGCTCGAGCCCCCTCCAAATTCTGAAACGGCTATTTGTGTTTGTTTGAGTAAGAGCCTTCACTGTAGCTGGGGGTTGGGTGGTTTTTTTTCGGATTTAAGTCCAATTCGAAATTCTTCAGATCACTTTTTAGTATAATACGTACGTCGAATAACATCACCGTTTAATTTTGCAAAAGTTCTTATGCAATCTCAATAAACACTTTTTTCAAAAATTATATACTTCTCAAAGCTATTGGAAATAGAAATATTTGATATCTCAAAATCTTAGTGGTCAACATATGTAACTAATGGTTTCTTTCAGCAAATGCCAGTTTGGACTTCGAATTCGGATTAAAAAAGCAACATATTACGAAAAAATATATATTTCGAAGTAAACATCCAAAATAATTTAATGGAAAATTAGTTTCTAGACTTTCACTTTCTGCATTTTTCACTCATTTAGATTTTCTGATCGAATTCAATTCACATTATTTCGGTTTGTAAATTTGGTGCCTTTTTCAATGAATCTATAATTTTTGGACAAAATATTATCATAACTTATTTGTGTCTCCTTATTTTTTCTTTTGAATTCTTGTTTTTTTCCATTTAAATTGCCTATAAAATTGCATCCAGCAGTAATAATTTAACTTCAGAAACAAAATTAAAAAGTATGATCCTTCAGCTGCGACAGTTCGAAGCAATTTCGAAGTTTTTGGAATTGATCCAAATGAAGAATATGATATTTTATTTCACGTGAAATTTAAAAGTGATTTCAATTCACTTTCGGTCGAATTGCGGAGCATGGGCGTTTATATCGAAAATGGTGTTTGTCACACAAGAACTTTGAAAACAGGAGACAGTAGTACGAAGCTGTCGACGTCGAGAGCAGTTAAATGCTACTTTACCACTTTCAGTACCGCAGCACAGCGCTTCACTTTCGATCAAAGGTGAATAAATTGGAGAGAAAAATTTTTCGTACCCCTCTAAAAAATGTTTGAACAATTTTCTAGCCCCCTCCAAATTTTTTTCTGGATACGCCACTGGGAGCGGGTCATAATTCTGCTTGTCAAAATTCTGTACGACAAAATTCTGTGGGGTCAAAATACTGTAATACCATAATTCTGTACGTCATTATACTGTAAATACAAAATTCTGTACGTCAAAATACTGTATCAACAAAATACTGACATGCAAAATTCTGTTTTGTAAAATTCTGTACGGCAAAATACTGTATATCAAAATTCTGTAAAAATGCTGTAAAAAAATATCGTTTTGATAATGTAAAAAAGTGCGCGCGCATTTTTTTACATTATCAAAACGATATTTTTTTGGGTTGGGGTCGAAATTCTGTATGTTGCAAAATTCTGTATTCAAAATACTGTATGCCAAAATACTGTATGTCAAAATTCTGTATGTGCAAAATGCTGTAGGAACAAAATTCTGAAAGTCAAAATTCTGTATAGCAAAATTCTGGTTGGTCAAAATACTGTATTTCAAAATTCTGTACATCAAAATTCTGTAAATCAAAATTCTGTAAAAATGCTGTAAAAAAATATCGCTTTGATAATGTAAAAAAGTGCGCGCGCACTTTTTTACATTATCAAAGCGATATTTTTTTACAGCATTTTTACAGAATTTTGATATACAGTATTTTGCCGTACAGAATTTTACAAAACAGAATTTTGCATGTCAGTATTTTGTTGATACAGTATTTTGACGTACAGAATTTTGTATTTACAGTATAATGACGTACAGAATTATGGTATTACAGTATTTTGACCCCACAGAATTTTGTCGTACAGAATTTTGACAAGCAGAGTTATGACCCGCTCCCAATTTTACAGTAGGTACCTAAACCAATTGATTAAAAGCGATTTTATTGACTATAATTTTCTTTAAAACACTCTGGATAGTAGGTAGGTATTTAAGCCTTTTATTTGTAACAGCAGTTAATTCATTGAGCACTACGAATATTTGTAAATTGTAACTACTTCTAGAGAAGAAGTTTTTTTTGTCTCTATATTTGCAAATAACACGTTAATATTTCTTTTTACGAAATTGTAGGTACTTGCTTATCAGTTTTTAGAAAAAAAAAAAAAAACGAAGACCAAACAACGCATCTATTTTATTTTATAAAATAAACGGTTTTCGACAAAAAATCGGTTTGAGGGGGGACCCCCATTCTTTCTGTGGTTGCCGTTATTTCGACTGACTCTAAAATAATAAAAAAACGTCTTTCAGTGCCATCAGTGGTGGTGCGAAACATTTTTCAAAAACTGATGGTAAGAATTTCAAGTTTATTTTTCGAAAAAGGAACACACTTTTTTCGTTAATATTTTTCAAAAAAAAAAAAAAAACAAAAACAAAAATGTTTTCAGAAACTTGTTAAAAGCACATTAATCCGTTGCAAAATTGTTCCTTTTTATTCAAACCAACTTAGAAGTTTTAATTCATAAGACCATTGAAGATGGGATACAGGACGATAATAACCAAAAATGGTAAACAAAACAACAAAGATAAAATATCTAGTAATGGTTTGAGTACCTACCTTATTCCCGTCTGTGAAAATTTTGTCGAAATTAGATTAGCGCGGTTTCCAAAAGTGGAAACACCGCCGCACGTTCTTGCGAAAGGTAGAAAAAGTTTTAATTAGCAAACAGAAATCAGAGTGTGCACCGATTGTGTGCTCGATGCAATTAAAATACAAATTTGCCCTTAAAGTCACTCAGTCACTCTTCGTTTCGTTCTTTCAACTCACAAATTACAAACAAATAGAAAAAAAATGGGAAAACTTTTTCGAACAAATTTCACGAACACTCACGTTTACGTTCTTGCAATGCCGAATCAGTTAACAACAAGAAGAAAAACTCCACGTCATATAAGTAAAAACGTAACTCTGTCCTTCGCACAATCAAGTACTTAATTATCCTCGAAAAGAGCAGCACAAAATTACACTGCTGTGTGCCGCCAGGTGAAGAACTCGTAAGCGTACGTATACTCTGCTAGATTTTGTTCTTAGTCGTCGTCCTCGTCGTCGTTGGAAAAACAATTTAACTTTTCCGAAAAGTTTTCATCACTCAAGTTTTAAATTGGAAAAACGGCAAAACTTCCAACACACAACACACCGCACTGGAAAAAGTTTCACGGCTCCGCTCAGGTACCTAAATTTAATTTTCTAACTCAAGGGGTCGGTCGGTTTGAAGTAGGGTTGGGGTGGGTTTGATTGGGCTGGATACAGTGTCCCCCAAGAACTTTGTCTTCTCACAAAATAAAATGGGATATTATGTCTCTCACTTTACGTCACGTAATCACAAATCACAATGAAAAATCAGATATAAAACAACAAGATCGCTTGTTGCACGCAGCAGGAGCTGAAACAGGCAGCAGGGTGCTTATAGAAAATCTGTTTGAATATACCGCACGCGGAACGGAACGCAAACACAAGAAAAAGAGTCTGCGACGAGCGACGACCTTCTCGGAGCGAGTCTGCGAATGAAATCAACCACGTCAGCGATTGTCACGAGGGTTTATTTCAGTTTCAGCAGAATTGAATTGAAGCCGAAGCGTTCGTTCTAATGTTCTAAATGGCGGACGGCGACACTCTGACAACCGCACCGCAGCACCGTTATAACAATGACAATGGGGTTGTTTGCTCAATTCACCCCAATTTAGCTCTCTCCTGATACTGCAGACAATGAGATAAATTTTATTACTATTGCTTCTGGACACGCCTCCTTGTTCCTTGTGTGACTGTGTGAGTGCGTCTGTGGAAATGGAAAGACAGAGCTCTTTTTGGGAGCAATTTGTGCCAGGAAATTTCCCCAGCTTTGGGCAGGCGCATCAGCATAACGTCATTTATGGAATATGGAATGTCAGTCAGTTTGTGAGGTTTTTGCTTTGTTTTCTTCTTGTTTCTTGGTTCACGTTCTCCAGCCAGCATGGATGAGCTACTATCACCACCTCTGGCTCTGGGTCCTCTATATTGCAAAGCCGCCATTAAACGAAGAAAATTTTCTCGTTTTCCTCGCTTTGAAATTCAATTTGCATTATGGGTCGACTCGACTAATAGAAGTTGGGCGCCAGGGACGAAATGGGCTAGCAGGGTATAAAAGGAGGTTAGGACGAGAGAATGTTTGCTTTGGTCTGCATCTGCACTCAATTTGTGGGGGCTGGCAACATTGAGAAGAGATTTTTGTGGCATGCTGCTGCATGAGGGAGTTTTCGGATTTCATTTTGGAATGTTGGTGAAGGGGATGGGGGGGGGGGGGGGCTTGAGAATGGCGAGGAGGAATGGCAAGGAAGAAATTACTCACAAAGGCATTTATTTTTGAGATCATTTCTGACAACTCAATTTATTTGTATTAATTTTCTTCTGTTGTTCTGCACAGGAAACCCCGACGGGTAGGGATTCGAGACGTCTAAAGAAAAAGGGGAGGAGGGGGTCGGTTGGAGCTTTTGTTTTAGGTAGGTTGAGATACGAATGAAGGTTAGGAGTTTGTAAATTGGAATAGGAAGGTTGGGTATAGGAATTTTCTTTCTTAAAAGTTGTATTGTTTTTTTTCTTTTTGTTTTTCTATTTTTTTCGAGTTATTTATTTTTTACCAATAGTTAGATAGATAAGTAAGTATTTAGGGTGTGGATAACTAATTGATTTGAAAGAAACAGATTAAGTTCAACCCGTGGGAAATTGGAAAAAAAAAGTTAAACTTCGGTCCAAGTATCAAAGAAAACTGTGTGAGAAATGTTACAAAACTACTAGTCGTACTGAAATAATATTTCTTTTTAATG
Source organism: Episyrphus balteatus (assembly GCF_945859705.1). Lineage (NCBI taxonomy): Eukaryota > Metazoa > Arthropoda > Insecta > Diptera > Syrphidae > Episyrphus > Episyrphus balteatus. The sequence continues at coordinate 2,178,141 of NC_079134.1, read as the reverse complement.
ATTGCTTCATTTTTCCACTTAGAAAACATTGCAAATTTCATAAAAATCGGTTCAGTAGTAAGAGATATTTTATGCTCGCATTGTCCAGTGTATTAAAATATACCTAAGTAATTCTTTTGACACAATTTTTTTTAAGTGAGGAACTTATACCTTTTTATCTTCTGAATAGATTTTAAAACAGAAGTAGGAGTTTTCCTGTTAACCCAGTGGAAAAAGCTAGAATTTTCTGGTCTACAGTATCGAATGCTTTAGGGAAATTAACGAAAAGAGCACTTACCGATTTTGTCAGTTTTTCTTTACTTTCTGTTTGTTTGAGTGTTTGTCATGAAACAAACAAAAAAGTGCGGTATTTGAGCCTGAAGTAGAGATTTTTTAATCAAATCTGAAACTGTTTCGATAATTTAAGATAATGCATAGGAAGTATTGTTAGGCAATCGTGGAATGCGAACTTTTGAGATCGGTTAGCAAAACAAAAATTGTTTCTAGCTATTAGTTTTGATTTTTTAATAAATCTAGTCATTATAAATCTAAGAATGTGTTATTCTTTGGTCAAGAATGAAAAAGGTTGTTTACAATTTTGCTAAAATCATGGGTCTCGTACAAATTATATACTCGAGAAAGTATCTATTTAGTTGCGTTATGCAACTGGCGATGAAAAAGACAAGATATCTTTCGAAAGAGAAGGTGTGTAGATCTCGTAGTCTGCATTATACACTTAAGAGCAAAAAAACGGAATCAAAAAAGATAATTTTTATTTAAAACAAAAATTGCAATGGATAAAATAATGTTTCTTCAAGTTTTATGGTCTCATTTAAAAGCTTGAATTTTTTACTTTTAATTGTTGGTAAAAACTTCAAAATGCATACGATAGTATCATAGCTATCTGTCAATAAATTGCACTTAATTTTTTTCTAAATGTTAAATTTTCATGATATTCTCTGCTTCAATTTCAGTTTTTTTTTCATACCGTTACTATTGACGTATCTGTCAATAAATTGCACTTAATTTTTTTAAAATGTAAAATTTTCCAGATACTCTCTGTTTCAGTTGCAGTCTTTTTTTGCTTACATGCTTCATTTATGTTGATTGGATCCTTATAAAGTGAACGGGTTTTAAAGTTCCTAGTATTGATTTAAAGCCTTTGTTTCAAGCTTTTTAATGATGCAATTAACATTCATGTATGTCAATTACATCCTGGCCAATTAACGTTTTAAAAAAACGCAAAAGTTTGATTCCATTTTTTTGCTCCTAAGTGTATATGGTCAAAGATTTACTAAAACCATAATCAATCTTCGGTACTTTTCACGCGCCTAAATTTCATTAGGCAGGGAAGAAGGGGGTGCATTTGACATTTAATTTTAAAGGTCTGTATTTGCGAAAACTGTTAATGTTTTCCCATGTTTTGTTTTTGATTTATTCACTATTCAAGATTACCTATACTAACAGTAACTTTTTTGGTTTTACAACATTTAAAAAAAAAAAATGTTTTCTAAAAAAGTCATTTCGTCAAAAGTGCAGGGGTACATTTGACAATGGTGGATTAAACCCCACATCTTGTGCATTGTATTTTTAAAACTATCAGCGGATCTTGCTCGTCTATTGTTTGATTAGAAAAAAAATAAAGTTTTGGTTTAAAACAATCTACTAAACAATATAACGAAAAAAATAAATCAAAAAATTCATTTTCTAAAAAGAAGAAGAAAAAAACAAAAAACCATGAAATATTTAAAAAAATCCCTCCATTTAAATCTTATTCAAAATTAATCGATGTCGATTTATTTTTAAATAATTTATCTAATATGTATTTCCCCAAAATCAACGTAAGACTGTGCTCACATTGCAAAAGTCAAAGGTGCCCCGAAGGAGCCTCATAACTGTTTTTCTTTTTTTTCAATAACTAATACTATTTTTTTACAAAGCTGGTTTTAATTTACTAAACTTAGTGCTATCAAAATATTGATTCACCATCAGGGATGGAAAATGAAATTTTTTAATTGTACTGAAAATTTGATTTTTATTGTACTGAAATGGCTGCAATTGTATTGAAATATATTTTTCATACGAGAAATTTATTTAAAATTTAATCAAAATGTTATATTTGCAAAAACTCTTAAGTTTTCTACATACATTTTGTTATTTTCTGCGTAAGAGTAAGAGTGATTTTTATTTTATTTCGGTAAAAAATATATATGGGAAAAAGTTATTCACAGAAGACTACAAGAAGTAGGTATTAAAAAAAAATGCAAATATGTGGGGACCCAAAAATAAAAGTGCAATTTTGGTTTTAAGATTACAATATTTTTACTATTAATGTCGAAAAAATAGAACAGTTTCATCAGTTTTATAAATATAAATATAATAAACAAATTGTAACATTTATTTTGGTTAAACAAATCTGAAATCAAATTAAACATAAAAATAGATCTGTCGTTTGTTATTACTTTCGATTTCCTCGATTCTTTAAATCTTAGATTGCAAAAGAATTCTTAAGAGACAGATTCAAAATTGTATCGAATTCAGATAAATTGTATTCTTGTACTCGAACAAACTCATATGTATCGAATTCGATACAATTGTATCGACTTTTCCATACCTGTTCACCATTAAAAAAACTTTTTTATTAGGTTCAAAAATCGCTTACATACCGCTGGTCAAAAATTAGATCAGAAATGCAGAAAATACAAAAAGTTAATGAAAGACTGCGAAACTTCACAAAATTTCTTTAAATCAAACTAAGCTTCTTTCTTCATCCAAACTTTTCTTTATTAAGGGCCCGATCATACCGACAAACGCAAAGTCAAATGTGCCCCGGTGTCAAATGTACCCCCTCTTACCCTATGCATGTGGCATATTGCAAAGGGGTACACTGAGGGAAAAAATAAATTGAAGTTGAAACGTCGTTGTTTCAAAGATGAACTACTTTGATTTATGTGACTTTTAAGATACGAAACCATCAAAAATTAACCTATTTAACCTAAGAATAACGGTACAGTTACGACAGAAAATGATTTAGATGATATCGTTATAGATCATAGGTATAGGAAGCTCATAAGCCGGCGATGTTACTGATATTTTATTAAAAAATTCATGGGTACATCATCTAATTTTCGACAAATACAATTTTTTTGTCTTCTTCATAAGGCGTTTTTTTTTTCTGTCCCGAGTCCACATTCACCCGCCATAGCCATTGTTTTGAAAAAATATTGAAATTCGTTGTTCGATGCAAAATGTAAAAAAAAATATTTTATAAAAAATTTTAAACACCTCACAGTGGCCCGTTTTGACTTTTTTGCTTGCAAAATTAATATCTTCTAAACAAATAAAGACATCGCCACAATTTTTTTTATCTTAAAGGAAATTTCCAAGGCTATGAAAATTGTGAGTTTCAAAAAAAAAAAATTTACAGGGTATTTCAGAATTTGGTGGTAAAATAAGAAGTTTTAGATAAGGTTGTAAACATAATGGTATTTTGATTACAATCGTCAAAAATCAATTTCTGAAGTAATCTGAGTTAGGTGACACAGTGGGGAAAAAGGAAAGGAACCAATTCCAGTGAAACAGTGGGGAGAAAAGTATTTTTTTTGTTTTATATTTTTATGCAATTTTTTTATTTTTCTTTATAGAAGAGTACATTTATAATGTATTTCAGTGATATATTACAAGTCAAACAGTGGAAAAAGATAAAAGTAACAAATTAAGACATAAAAAACACTAGATTTCTTTAAAACTATCATCTAAGTCCGGGGTAATTTGTAATAAACTCATCATTTCTGGAGAGTATTGTTCTTGCAGATCTTTTTGGTTTCTTACATGCCTTAAGGAAGAAAAAGGTGTATCCGATGAGGTTGCAAGAATGTTAAATAGGTCTTCATTCTGCCGAATCCTTGAAACTTTGCACGTATTTTGATATCTGTACTTCTTGTGGTCTTTAACTTTGCACTCCTGAGCTTCTTCTGACGGTTCTCCAAGTGGAAGTGATTGATATTCGATGATATTTTGACTATGGACCATTATTTTGTGAAGAGTAGGCGTGAGTAGTTTTTCAAGATACTTTTTTTTAGAAGCTCTGCTGTTTTCTTAGTATACTCTCCAAATTTAACTGCATTCACTACTTCCCTGCAATTCAAAACATTCAGTAGGTATTATTTTCAGCATCATAATATCTTCTCCATTGACTCCAGTTATTCGAGCGGTTGCATCTGATTGTTCTCCTTGAAGTGTTTCCATTATTAGTATTTCCATAGCCTTTCTTTGGTTTATCTCTTTTCCATCTCCTTGGTCCCAATAATAAAAATTATGTTATTGAAATCCACCACTTACAAAACAAAGAACTCTAATTTTCCAAGATTTTATTTTCACACATGAAAAAAAAAATGTCGAAAAAATGACTGACCTTTTCAAATCAAATCGCTCTAGCTCAGTTGGATGCAAAATGACGCAGCTGAGCTTTTGGAAATATAAGAAATATATAAGGATTTTGAATCATCTGAGCTTGGTTTGATTACGTAGGAATCTTTTTTTTCTATGCAATTTGAAGTTAAAAAAGTGTGCAAAAAACAGTGTTTCAAAAAACATTAAATTAAACAATTAAAAAATAAATTTTTTAATTTTTGGTTTAAATATTTACACAGCATTTGAAAAAAAAAATAAAAACCAAAACGTTTTAGGAGCCCTCTTTCTAGTTTTAACACTCAAAGCTAAGAAAAAAAATAAAAAAACAGATTTTTTTTTATAGTAAAAAATTATTAACTTTGACTTGCTCTATAAGGCACACCAATAACCCAAATTGAAAATTTTTTTCGAATACTCGAGCTCCAACCATTTGTGAATCCAGTGTTCTAAAAGTTTTTCATTATCGACCCACCCGAAAAATGAATATTGCAAGCACTTTTGTCTAAATGGGCCACTGTGCACCTGTGGTATAAACAAAATCTATAGGAATGAAGGTGGCCAACTTTTTTAAAAATATGCGCGTCCAAAGGGGATTGCAGAATGATAAAAGTGTTTATCAAATCTAGAGTTACTAGGAAGTTATTGATACCAAAGTGCAAAAAAAGGCTATTAAATTATTTTAACTGTAAATTCTTAAGTTTTTTCACATCTGCGACAAATGCATGGATTCCATCAGTTTTTTTGATTAGTCACATTTTACAACTTTAAATACATTACCATAAAAAAATGTATAACCGTAGAATAGTGGCTGTAAAAAAGTAATTGGATTTTATTCACAGGGTGTTTCGACACTAGTTCCAAATCCTCACATTTCCCCAAAAAATACCTTCCTTCGTGAAATTTATTAAAAAAAGAAAATTTTAACCAAATAATAGGTAGGTACTCGTTTCGTTAATATCAGTTCAAACCCCATCTAACTTGATACAAAAACAAAATCTACAAATTCAATTTCTTTTCTAACAAAAAAAAAAAAAATAATAAAGAAGACAAAAATACATTTCCATTGAAAACAATAAATAGATATTTTCATCATCTATTTATTACCTAAAAACCTAAGAGAGAGTGTGCGATGCGCAAAAACTCCTTCTGTCTTAATATTTTTTTTTTGTTTATATTTTGTTTTTGCAAAACAAAACAACACAATATCCATTAATATCTGTTACAAGAAAAATCACCGGAGAGACACAAAAAAAAAAACAAAAAAACAAGACTAACAGAAAAATAATTTGATGCCAAGTGTATACCAGAGTTTCCATTTGACTTCATTTCAATTTATCTTCTCCTAGAGCCACAATCAATTTTCCTTAATTTCATCAGATTTAAATTGCCCTACTCCCCGGCACTTGGATGTGTGTTGGATGTATTGTATATGTGTTTATATATTCTACTATACTTCTTCTATTTGCCATGTATCCATTGAACAAAAAAAAAAAACCCCACTGCCACTGAATATAATGAATATATGGACATGGGGGTGAGTATGAGAGGGGGTGGATTTCCTTTGTTCACCCACACAAGCATTTCTTTTAACTGGGGAAAGAAACAATGCACAAATAAAAGGAAATGTCCCTAACACTCCCTCGTTTTTATTTACCTTTTTTTTCTACTTCTTCTTCTTCCATCATCGTTTTCCATTCTTTTCCTTTGGATCCTTGCTGGAGTGAGTATTCGTTGTCCCGTCTACGTCGCCATCGTCGTTGTTTCAGGAAGACAATAGCAAAAGGACGACTTCCACCGCCCACGACCAACACAAGCAATTCGCAAATTGCTCTCCACAAGTAATCGGCATTCAGTTTTCCTATTTTGGTGTATAACTTTCGATTATGTGGGTGGTTGGGGGATGTTTCTACTTGGTATAGCTTCCGTACTCTAAGGGTAGGTAGGTAAAGGTTGATGCGAGAGGGTTTGCAGATGGAGACGGAGCGGTGAATAATGGGATAAACGATCCCGTTTGCTTGCCACTTGCCACTGCGCTGCTGAGCTTCTCAATTCCGCCACCGCCACCGCACCACCACACGAAAAAATACCAACCCTTAATCGTTTATTTTATTTTTTGTGCGAAACTGATGTAATTTATATGGGCACTTGACTGTTTAAATTGCCTTTCGAGGAAATTTTATATTACACTTAAGTTTAATGGAAAATAATTAATTTCATTCCGACTGCGTTTATGGTTTTATTTTACGGCCAGAACCGACATCCATACCATTCACCGTCGTCGCACGACACCATCATGGTCCATAGAAGATGGAGCTTGCTTTTGGCTCGGAGTTGGAGTATATTATAGAGACTGAGAAAGAGAAAACTCTGCTGCCGATGATGGGGGCCCTGGGTACCAATGTTACGAATACAAACATTTGCGTGAATTATTGTGCGGCAGTTGAGGGTTAAAATGTTTCATTTCTTCGGTGGGTCGTCCGCGGCCATTATTTTCAGCCAGCAGGCCAGCAAACAGCAACAAAGTATAGTAGCAAACATCGGGTTCGGGGGGCTTGATGTGTTCCAAATGGAGTGTACAGAAGTAAGAGAATCTACCCATTCCTCGCCTTGGAATTATATTAAGACTATACGACGGTCGACGGACAAGAAAAAGACGATCTCCATTGCTTATTCAAAATGGACGAAACAAGGATTCACTTATAGCATAAGACGATGAGGATGATATTTAAGTGGGCTCGTAGAATAACAGTAAATTTTACGTCGTCGTTTTGTTTTTTTTTTTTTTGTTTTTGCCTTTTGGTCCTTCATTTCAGAAAAATAAAGAAGGAACATATAACAAACCCATGGAAATGATGAACTTTTATAGCCTGCCTTAGGTTTTTAAGTACCTACTGTTGAAGGAATTTATATCCGGACCGGAAGACTTATGGCTCGTCGCAATTTTTTCTCATTCGCTGAATTTTGGCCAAAATAAAATTTCATTGCGGTTTTATTGCGTTTATCAAAGTAATGATAGAACATCCATCTCTTTAGATAGTAGTCGTAAGGGATATGTATAACACTCGTTCCTAATGTCAAGACATCAAGGCGGTTTATTTTATTTTTTTTATTGGCATCATTTCATTTCGAATAGGATAATATTATTTTTTTTTTGTTTTTCAAATTTTTATTAAGTTCATTTTATTTATGAAGAAATAAAAATAAGCGTCAAAAATGTAGGTATATTTGTGTATTTTTAAGATGAAATCTCTTGTGTAAATTAATAATTTATAAATCTTGAAAAAGTTTTAACAAAATTAGAATGCCTACCTACCAATGTTTTTTTTTGTTTTTTTGTAGAAAAATGTTTAAAAAATGTAATTTTTTTTAATAACGATTTTTATAATTCGTAGATTGGTTGGAAACAATAAATTTTATTAAACAGGGTGTCCCTGATTAATAGAAAGAATCAATTAATAAAAAACTATATTTAGGTATATTTATTTATTACACATTTCTGGTAGAAAATTTGGCTCAAAGTAAAAAATTATGATGGGCAAGAAAAAACTAGCAGCTTTAAAAACTAATATATTAGCAGCCAAAAAGATATTAAAATCATCGCTTAATGGTATCAACTTTGCTTTGTTTGTTTGTTTTGTTTGTTTCTTAGAATATAACCCTTTAAATTTTGATATCTTATTTAGGTAGATTTTGAAGCAACTTCAAAATTCAAATGAAAATTCAACAATAGGCGTGTTTTTTCTAATACTAAGTAGCTACTGATTTTTCATTTTATTCGCAAAACAATAATTAAAATTACACAATAGTAGAGTAACACAAGCAAATTATTAGGGAACCCGGCCGAACAGCTCTGATTTTGACGATTTTTTTTTCAAACGTAGGTAATTAAAAATACTTTAACGTCTATAGATTAAAAATTGCCGGTGTTGCCGTATTGTTTTTTAAAATTAAAATTATTTTTTTTTTAACAAAACCATTTTTTTTGCTTAAATTTCATAAAACAAATGATAGCAAAAGATTCTCTAGGTAATTCAAGGAAAATATATAAAAGACAGTAAGGGACAATCTTCCATCGTTTAAGCGATAAATGCAATTTTCTAACATTCTGACCTCAAACACAAAAAAAAATAGTTTGAAAACAACGGCAACACCTACAATATTTTAAAATACATTATTAAAAAGCTAGAAGCTCATTCTTATCTCTTAAATTTAAATCCACTAAATTTAATCAAGACTTTTTGAAAAAATGGTCCTCAAACTCAGAATTAAAAAAAAAATGTTATTGGAAAAATTTAAAATGACTTTTTTCCAAACTTTTTCTAATAAAATATGAATTTATTTAAAAAAAATTTTTGGCTATAAATATTATCAGTTGAATTTCGAAGCAAAAAAGGTAAAATAAATCACACTTTTGAAAAAAAAAAATGAAAAATTACTTCAATTTCAATGGTTTTTTTTTATTAAAACTGAATTTTTGCATTGAAATAATTAATTTTCTGTGGTAAATAGGAACTTTAAATTTTTGCTATTTAACTTTCAACAGTAAGGGTGAATGAATAAAAAATAATTGTATGTTTAGATGTTGAACTTTAAAAAAAAAAATAAGTTAAATTTTTTTTCAAAACTTTTATTAAAAAAAGTTCTTCGAAAATGAATTACTTTTTAATTTTTTTCATAAACCGTAATACATATTCACATTTCCTTTTATAATTTGAAATCATAATAAATACGGCCAAAAAAATTTGAAAATAAATGCATTTTATATTACGACCAAGTTTAAAAAACGACATGTTAAAATTTTTTCAATAATTTTTTTTTTTCAAAAATTTGAGTTCAATTACCATTCTTTCAAAAGCCGTTCATTCAATTAACTTAATTTTAATTTTACATATATGACTAAGCTTCTAGCTTTTAAAAAATGTATATTTGAATATTGTAGGTGTTGCCGTTGTGTTCAAATATTTTTTTTGTGTTTGAAGTAAATTAATAAGAAAATTTCATCTATCGCTTGAACTATGGAAGATTGTCCCTCACTCCCATATATTTTTTTCCTTGTATTTCCTAGACAATCTTTTGGCATCAATTAATTTATGAAATTTAAGAAAAATTTTTGAAAAAAATTCAATTAAATTTAAAAAATCAAAACGGCAACACCGGCAATTTTTAATTTATAGACTTTAAAGTATTTTTAATTACCGACGTTTGAAAAAAAGATCATCAAAATCTAAGCTGTTCGGCCGGGTTCCCTAATATTGCCAATTTTTGAGCTTTAGTTACTCCACTACAAGTAAGTATTTGTTTTTATTGTTTTTCGAATAAAATAAAAAAATGAGTATCTTATCTACTGAGTTGTAGATAAAACACGCCTAATGTTATTTAAAATATTTTTGTTGTTCTGTGTCAAAAATACTTCAACATTTGCCACATTCTAGGTGCGTTACCGAAATTAACTTTTAAAACTTTTTTTTTTGTATTTTTTTGTTTGTTTCTTCGTCGAAATTATTTTTTTTTTAAACTTTTTTAAAAACACAACTTTAACATTAAAAGTATTCTTGTCACTTTGTGGTTAGTATTTGATATTCCCAAATCTTGCCTTTCGTTTTGAACCAAAAGCAACGACTTCTATTTTATTTCAACTTTTATATTTTAACAATAAAATACAAAACTTTGTTGCTATTAACTTTATCTTATAGAAATCTAAATTTACTTCTTCTACTCTTACTCTATAGGATAGATAATAAATAAGCTGAAATTCCTGATTGCAATGATGATTTGCTGATGGCAAGATGACATTAATCTCTGGCGTTCAGGGTTTCGGTGTTGGATGTAAAATTAAGAAATGCGAATGGACTGATGCGTACCTCCATCTCAACTTCCTTTTTATCGGCAGTGAAACTGAAGAGAACAGCTATGAAAATGACACATTAAAAAAATACCATCAGATAGTAAAATCTTATGTTCAAAAAAATTTAATATTTAATTTTATTTTTAATCTAAACAAAAATGATTTCCGAAAAAAATTTAGGTACCTAAGAAATGAAAAAAAAAAACTGTAGGTAGTGTTTGGGAATTAAATAAAAAAAAAAATTATGTGTGCAATTCACACGCGGTAGAAGTGAAACCTTAAAAAATCATTTTTCTTGAAAAGAAAATCAAAAAAATTAATCTTTTTTTCATCCATCACCTTAAAGTCGACTATTTTATATGACAACCTATAATAAATTTTACATCAATTTGTTCTTTTTTAAGCTTTCATAGGATGTTTCCATTATATTTGTATAACATCTAGAAAAAAAGAGCTACAATTTTTTAAAGCCAAGCATATAAAAATGTTAGACTGAGATTACAGAACTTCCTACACTGGTGGCTGGTCATCTACAACAGATCTCCACAGGAGGTGTTTTGAGGTATTTTTCAATTTAAGATTGTGTAACTTGTAGAGTACGTATAGTTATGTGTGATATATCAAATGGAAGGTTATGTTATCATATCAGCATGCGTATTAAAGTTAAATCAAAATTTTATTATGCTCTAGATCAAAATATATAACGTGGTTAGAAAAGTAACATCTTTTTACCGTTATATCAGAATTTTGAATATGAAATTAATTGAAATTCTGTACAATTATAGTTTATTTTATAACATACTAGCTGACCCGGCGGACTTCGTTACGCCTCTTCTGATATTTACTTCCAATTTTGGAGTGTGTTAATCTTTTCCAAAAAAAAAATCGGGTCACAATATCAAATACAGGTCTTTATAAAAAATAAAAGAATGTGTTTTTTGAGTTCTATTGATAGCATTATCAAGATTGGTGTTTGTAGGCCTAAAGTTCCTGTATTTAGAATATGAAGTATTACGAATTTAGGCTATTCGTATGAGTTGGAAAACTAACTTTTTTGAACCCCTTGAAAACAATATAAATCCAGGACTTGAAAAAATCGTAAAAAAAATTTTGAGTGGACCACGCTAACCATTTATGGTATGAAAATAGATTTTTGCCGATTTTTAGACTTGCCCGATGCATCCACAAAATTTCATAAAAATCGTTAAAAAAATACATACAAAAGTTTTTGGTTGGAACACCCTAACTATTTAGTGGTATAAAAATAGATGTTGGCCGATTTTAGACGTACCCGATATACCTACAAAATTTCATAAAAATCATTTCAATAAAATAAGGAAATTTTTTTGGTTGGACCACCCTAACCATTTTATCATATGAAAACTCATGTTGGTCGAATGGCCGATTCTCAGACATCCCGACATACACAAAAAATTTCGAAAAGATAGTATAGATATAAAATAGATGTTGCCCGATTCTCAGACCTACCCGATATGTGTATAAAATTTCATAAAAATCAGTCCAGCCGTTTCGGAGGAGTTTGATAACAAACACTGCGACATGAGATTTTTATATACATATTAGATATTTATATGTATTTCATTTCATTTCAATTTTTTTTTTTAATTATAGGGACCTAGGGCATTATTAATTAAACTTCACTTCACTTCAATCCACTTGTTAATTATTTATTTAATAGAAATAGTTTTAATATTGATTTCTTACAAATATCAAATATCAAAAATCAAAAATATCAAAACGTCATTACATAGCTGTCATTTTACGTCAATTACATAGCTGTAATTTGCGTTTTGTTATTCCAAGTCTGATTAGGGGGGTTCACATTGACCAACTTACCGGACACACCGATTGTCATTTGGCCTGATGGCGGAATTATGTTTTTCTTGTTTGTCACACGGGAACGCTGTCGAACGGGATAAAAAGTATCCTATGTCCGTCTCCTGGCTCTAAGCTACCTCCCTACCAATTTTCAGCCAAATCTGTTCTGCCGTTCTTGAGTTATAAATGGTGTAACTAACACGACTTTCTTTTATATACATATATAGATAGATCTACTGTATAAATTTCATTCATCTATCTATTAATACAAAAAAGTTATAATCAATTGATTTTTCCTGTCGCTTTTTCGTTTCATCTTGTTTCAAATCACTACGATACTTAAGAAGTTTTCACTCCAAAAAAAAAAAAAAAAAAAAAAATTATGAGAAAATCAGAAACCAAAACATTTTTTTTTTAATAATAAGAAATAATTATTATTACATATAATAATATAATAATTTAAATGATTTCAAAATTGTCTTATTTTAAATTTTAATTTAACATTTAACATTTCCCTTATAGTTTTGAAATTTAGCAGTGTTATTAGAAAAAAAAAATTTCTGTTGTAGCTTTTCAACTGCTTTTATCGGAAAAATTATTCCACGGTTTTCCCTAAAAAGTATTTAAAATTGAAAATACAAACAGTTGGCGGGGCCCCGGGGCAAAACGAAATTTTGGGTCTCCTTTGATATTTGGGGCCTCCTTTATATAGAAAATAAGAACAAATAAAAAAGTACGTATACACCCAACTTTTTTTTTGGGCCCCTCATCATTTGTTGCTCGCTAAGATTATTCAAGTAACATTTTTTGGGGCCTCGATTTCCCCATAATGGTGTGTACGCCTTTGAAGATGACATTAATCCCTGGCGTTCAGGATTTCGCTACTGGAGGTAAAATTAATTAGCATGAATTTACCGATGAATGCCTGGAAAGCAAGTTCCGTTTTATTGGCAACGGCAATGAAGTGGACAGCGGAATCAAACATTAAAAAAAATCAGATAGTAAAATCTTACGTTCAAAAAAATTTAGTATTTCTTTTTTTTTTAAACCAAAAAAAAAAATGATTTGGGGAAAAAAGTAAAGTATTTCTTAAAAAATACAAAAACTGTGTTTTTGAATAAAAAAAAAAAATAAAGGTATATATTAAAAAAGGCTGCTAAAACGTTTCTGTTTAAAAAATTTCATTGAAATCGCTGAAGTGAAATGGTAACGGAGTTACGAATAACAAAGTTACGCGCGACAGAGTTACGGCCGTCAAAGTTACGCGAAACCGAAGTTACGAAAAACTAGAGTTACGAATTCTAAAGTTATGTTAAGCTATGACATGTGATTTTTGGGTTGGCAACAATTGCAACAACAGTTCACCACACCAAAATAACGTCTGTAAAAAAAAGGGGTGGTTTGGTTATTATTTAAATATAAATAATAACAAAGTGGGTATTACAAAATACGCTATGAATAAATATATTAATTAATAGAAAAAAAAATATACGTATTTACAATATTAGTTGGACAAAAAAGAATTTAAATTCAATAATGTCCCCCAAACTTACATAAGTATACTTATGTTTTTTTTTTTTCTATTTCAACGTTTTTGCGATCTTCTCACAAAAACAAAACCATATATGTATGAATGTATGTATATTGTATATCTATACCTATCCAATCAAAATTTTACAAGAATAAATAACACCCATTTTCGCTTTACTCATTTAGTTCTAACCAATGAGAAAAATGTTAATCTCTTGTTTGTATTTCCATAATTCCATATCGTTCCTCGCAATTGTTGCCAACCCAAAAATCACATGTCATAGCTGAACATAACTTTAGAATTCGTAACTCTAGTTTTTCGTAACTTCGGTTTCGCGTAACTTTGACGCTCGTAACTCTGTCGCCCGTAACTCTGGTATTCGTAACTTCGTCGGTTTCCCCGCTGAAGTCATTTAGGAAAAAGTCAGAAACCAAAAAAGCGGTTCTACAATAGTAACTTCTCAAAAATAAATATTTTAAAAAAATTTAAAAAAAACTTTTATTTCTGAGCCACAAGCTGTCTTCTGTAAAAATTATTTAAAATTTTAAATACAAATTAGAGAATTAGCGAATACGGGACAATTCCGGAATAAAATACGACAAACTTATTACGTTCCGAGAGTTTCTTAAATAAAAACCCGGGACAAGCTATAGAAATACAGGACAGTCCCAGGAAAACCGGGACGGGTTGTTAGTTTCACAAACTTTTTGAAAACAAATAAAATATATTTACATGTATTTTGTGCAAAAGCAAACACTACAAAAGTAAGTAAAACTAAAAATACTTTGAAATTCATAATTTATTTTTCTTTTTTCTTCTTTAAATTAAATGATTATTATCTTTTTGAATGAACCCCTAACTGAAACTGATTTTGGATGCTTGAGTACTCTTCGTTTTATAGAAAAAAAATTTTGATTCTTTTACTTTTCATGAGTTCAATGACATTAGAAGTAAATAAATTAATAAACATTTATTTTATTTGTTGAAGTATAAGTCGCACCATAATTCACAAGTATTTTTTTTTTAATTTTAAAACAAATAAGATACTTGCATTGGAAAACAAATAGAAATAAAAAATAAAATTCTTATCTGTGAATGTCTTGAGCCCTGAATAATGCTAATAAAGCAAAACAAAATATTTCTCTTCTATAAGTTCGGGCACGCTTTATAAATTTAGTATATATACCTACATACATTAATTATAATATTCTAAAGTGTAAAATTAATACTTACGCACACTGTCACCTATAACTTTCTAATTATAAATACGATAAAAATAATTCCCACAATTCGCATATTTTTTAAAAAAGTGGACCACCTACGTTCCTATAAATTTTTTTGAATACCACGTGTGTTTGAAATTTTTCAAAAAATATTTTATACACTATGCATCGCAAAACAAATTTAAAATATTTTTTAAAGAAAGGTGCAGCTATGAAAAATTTTAACTGCTTACGAACTTGAACGTAAATGATAAAATTAAAAATACACTGAACGAAAAAGATACTAACATTTTGTGAACAGGTTGCGATACAACTTTTGTCTATTGTATGGTAGACCACTCCGGATATTCTGTATACAGAAAGTAATAGTATTCTTTTACCTTTTCATTTGATGGTATTATGCTTTTTAAAAAAACGATATTCTCTGATGCATGAAAAATAAAAAAAAATTAAGTAAAACAAAAGCATGTTTAACTTGTGTTATGGCATTTTATGGGAATCAAAAACTTAAAAAGTTAATGTAAAATTAACATCAAACAAAAAAATTAAAAATATAAAAATCACTTTTGGCACGCAGCTTCACATTCCTTTTGGGTTTCAAATTTATTGTTATTGCCCTTACAGCCACCATATACAAATGGTTTGCATTCGTTGCTTGCTGAGCAATAGGCCCACATTTCCATATAGGCTTTGCAATCACCTTTTTCGGGTTTTAAGTCGCAATCTTAAAAAATAAAAAAGCATTAGGTATTATAAATTGTTTCACTAATTAAACAAAAAAAAATCAATTTTACCTGATGCAAAAGCACTTACTACAAAAGTAAGTAAAACCAAAAATACTTTGAAATTCATAATTAATTTTTCTTAGATGATAATTGTGATCGTTTTGAATGAACCTTTAATTTAAACTGATTTTGGATGCTTGCGAACTCTTGGTTTTATAGAAGAAATTATGATTCCGCCACACGTTTTATAAGTTCAATGACATTAATAAATAATTAATAAAATTATTTATTATATTTGTTTCAGGTAATTCACCATGTTTCACACGTTTTTTTAATTTTTTTTATTTTTAAGCAAATAGAATACTTGCGTAAAAAAAATAAATAGAGATATAAAATTCTTATCTGTCAATGTCTGGGCCATCCATTCATAAGAATTTAAATTTATCTTGAATTGGATGATATGCATCATATAAACTCATATCATCTATAACCAAACAAAACAAATATATCTTTTATAAGCTCGTGCACGATTAGTAGCAATTTGGTACTTAAATTTAAAAATTTCAAAAATTTAGAAATCAGGGTAAACAAATAAAAAAATATCAATCGAACAAAGTTTGAAACTTATATTAGTACATCCCTCATTAAAAACGGTCATATACAATAGGGTGTGTCACTTTTGTATGGCTTTTCGAACATTGTTCGAAATTTAAAAAAAAATAAAAAAAAATCACCTATCCTTTAGAAAAAAGAAAAAAAAAAATGATTACAAAATGAAACTTTTATCTTAAATCCAAAAATTAGCTTTTGGACTTTTTGCAAAATTTAAATATATTATGTAGGTAAACGAATATACACAATGCCATCTTTACAAAAAACAAGAAAACGGTTTTTTGATAGGCATGTCGTGGATCCAGGATCATTAGGCACTGTTGCCAGAATATTTTGAGGCAAGAAGCAGATTATGAAAAATCTTGGAGCCAAAAATAGCCGCTTTCAAAAATGGTTTAAGAAAACGGAAAAAAAAAATTGTGGCATGAAATTTTAATTTTTTTTTAAATTTTCAAATAACTTTTGCTTATCAGACTTCAATTATAATTATTTTTTTCATTTTGTTAATATATTCTGGTTTTCATGCTCATTAACGGGAGTAAAATTAAATTTTAAATGAAAATCAAATGAAAACTGTATGCAAATTGGTTGCCTGTTTACATTTTTGGTGGATTTTTACTGTAAAATGGTTTGATTTTAAAGAAGCCTTAAATCGCCAAGTTTAAAATTAAAAGAGCCAAAATCAGATAAATCGAAAATCAAAATTCTAAGGAGCGAGTTTTTTGTTGCATCCATCCAAAAAAATGTCTGTGAAAGCGAGTACCCGTCAACGCAAAGACAGTTTTCGTTGACGATCACACGACGTGACACTCTTGGAACAGATTGTGACGTCATTTTAACGTCAGAGAGTCAACGCGTTGACCGATTTCGTTGACCGTATAATCAAAGCTTAAGTTCCTTCAAATTTTTGCAATACAAAATTAGGTATTTATTTTTTCATTTTCGCATTTTTTTTTTATTTTTCTAATTTTCTTATATTCTTCCGCTAATTTTAGCGGAATGCTAATTTTGCTAATGCTAATTTTTTTCAAACCTGCCTGGTTCGATTGCCCAAGGTTAGCCCAAGATTTTTTCTCTATTTCTAAAATTATAACAGAAATATTTTTTTTTTTCACCTCAAAAATCAGAAAAAAAAATATTTTTTTTTTATTTAAAATTGTTGGTTTTACACTGTGGTTCGTTTGTCCAACGTTAGCACTGGATAGCCCAACTTACTTTTTCTTTATTCCATTATTTTTTCAAACGATACAACAAAAACCTTTTTTTATATCAGAAACAAAAAAAAATTGTGAGTTTTTTTTTTCCTGTGAAAAAATCGTTAGTTTTAAACCGTGGTTTGTTTGCCCAAGGTTAGCCCAGGATAGCCCAAATTTAATTTTAGCTATCCTACGCTTAGTTTAAAAATGATACAAGACTAAGTTTTTATTCACCACACAAAAAAAAAAAAAAAAAAGTACGCATACACCACAGTGACCTTTTTTAAATTTATAATTTAAAACAATTAAATCTACTAGTATTTGCATTGTGCCTCAAATGTTATATATTTGACTTAAAAATTGTATTTGATTGAATGCAGTCCATATAACATTCCTGTTAAGAAGCTCAAGTTGACATTTCACCTTATAAACCACAACATAACAAATATTTTTCAAGTGTTTCCCATATAAGCGCCTAGAAAAGCTACATGCTTATAGTAAAATATATCCAAACATTTTTCAAAAGTAACAATAAATATAAAATGATGTGAGTGATTTCAATACACTTTTTCAAATTACCAACCTCTTAAAAATCAAAACTTGTTTTTTTTTTTCATGGTCCTTTTCCACTTTTTCTCAAGTAACCATTGGTTTGGTAATTTGAAAATAGTTTTTTTGTTATAACTTTTGTACTAAGGGTGGGCTAACGAAAAAAAAGTGATGTACCTAATTTGTTGTTATTAGCATGGTTAACTGAGAAAAATGGAAAAATAAGCATTTTTACACTGAAAAAAAAAAACAAACTTTGATTTTTAAGAGGTTAGTAATTTAAAAAAGTTTTTTTTGTTATATCTTTTTTTAAATGACATCCCTTGAAATAAATTTTATTGAAAATCGAAAAGCATGATGTAAATAATACGAACGTAACCTTTCTTCTTGCTAAAGTCTATAGATACCTACCTTCTTTCCTACAAAACAACCTCACTGCGAATAAAACAATATAAATTGCTTAATCTTGTCTCTTGATGGCGCAATTTATTTGATTCCATTTGCAAAATATCCATCTACACAGCAACTCCATCACATTCGTTACTGTTACAAGAAGGAAGATTTGTATCTATACTCCCTTTTCAACCCACTTGGGGATGTAATATATCGTTTATATTACTCCCCTGCTGCACTCCGATACATCTCTACTCTTCGTTGTCCATCAAGAATAACGTCTCTTTCAAAATAACTTTTTTTTTTGCGAGCATGTGCTGGTGAGGTCGGATAAAAAATCCAAGCTATTAAAATTATTGTGTTTCACCAATAATTCAACTACATCCCCTAGTTACCCACAACCCCTTTACTTCCAGCCCTCATTTCACTATAATCTTCGAGGTGCCATTGTAACAATTTCATTTTCTCATTTTTTTATTTTATTTAATAGAAGAAAATTGTGTATCTATCTTATTCTGAGATAAAAAAAAAAATAACCCACCTAACTGCTAATTGAAAATCTGCGCAAGAAAAATGCTCGCCAGTCCGTGAAGGAAGAAGACACGCCAAACAAAAAACTGCTAATGCTACCGAAGATTCAATAACGGGTGTGTGATTAAAAACAAGAAAAAAAGTTTATCTAATCAACTTCCCCCACCACAAACGGGAGAGCTTGCCAACAACTACAGCCTGACATGCTTACCGTTACCACGTGCCGTCGGCCATCGATGGAATGTGTTGAGTGTTATGTTTATTTCATAGTGTGTGTGAGAGGAGGTGTGGCTATCAAATTTCTCCTTCTTGGAAGCGCCATTTTTATTTCAACTCCAGCTGGAATGCTAGTATTAATGAAAGAGGAGAAATATCCCAAATAAAATTCCCAATAAAATTAAGGAATTTTCAAAGACACAAACCTTGAAAGAAGAGAAAATATTGGTGTTTTATATTTTCCTAGCAAAGACACAAACCAACTAATTTCCTTTCATATGAAATACTCTGTAATAATTTTACTATTGGTTTTTATTGTTGCAAAATAAAATACAAAAGTTAGCTTTTCCATCAAAATTCAAAAAGCTTTTCAATTTATTTTGCTAAGTCTTCGAATAAAATATAAAAAAAGAAGGCATTCACCCATCATCCCTTGCGGGGATCGAACCCGCGACCTTTGGATTAGAAGTCCAACGCGCTATCCTCTGCGCCAAAGGGACATGTTTTAACTCGTGTCAAAAGCTTCAAAAGAAACTTTGTAGCAAGTTAACATTAAGATAACAACAAGAATTTATTAAAAATTATAAGAAAATTAAATGCAAAAAATTTTTAATATTGTGGTTAGGTGATTTTTTGTAGTTGTGTTTTTTTATTGGACACAAAGGAATAAACAAACAAATTACGTAAACAAATTAGTCCATTGAAATGTTACATTAACCTTGCATTTTGGGTAGGACAAGATTTTTTTGTTTTGATCTGTAGGGAAGGTTAATGTGAGTATACAATCCAGTTTTCGGGGTTGAAAGCCCCCCCATTTGGCCACCATCTTGGAAAAAGGGGTGTAAACTGTTTTTTATCGATATCTTGTGAACCGTAAGTCGCACAAAAAAAATATCTAAAGCGATTTTGTAGATAATTTATTTCTCTACAATTTTGATTAAGATACTTTTTTCTGTAAAATTGAAAATAAGAAAGTTACACTTGAAAATAGATGTTCATTTTCAAGAAAAAAATTTTTGAAAGGCCATAGCTTTTTTTCTACAACTTTTATTGAAAAAATACTCATGACAGTTTTTAAAGATCATTTAATTTCCAACAATTTGATGTGCTCATTTGCAGATTTCGTGCTGCAATGGTTTTACAAAAAAAGGAAGGTAACAATTTATTTTCGTACTTTTATGTTTATTTTATTTTTTTTTTACTTCAATACAGACTGATTCAAAAGGATAATGTAGGTTGGGTTGAAACAAGAAAAAAATCAAAGTACGGGGGGTCCATTCCATACCGTTTAGATCCAGATGTATTTTTTTTAACTAATGAATAATATGGTCGTAAGATATTTTTGTCAAATTTAAACAGATAAACATTGACATTGTGTGCACAAGACATTTTTGATCAATAATGGTTTTGGTTAGTTCAAGGTTCATCGAAAATTTTTACACTTTCTTGTAACGTCATACAACGCTGAATGTTAAAAATAATAGAAGAAAAATTAATTTTTCATCAATTAATAAACCAACATATCCAGCCACAGAAAAAAAAGTAGTTTTGTTTTCTTTTTAATTTCTCGAAAACGACAAGACTCTTTTGCACCCGGTTTTCTGTTTTTGTTTAAAAACACATAACAGCATTGAATTTTGAAAACATAATTAGTACTTAATTATAAAAAAATTTGAAAAAATTAGTTCAAAATATTTTTTTCATATTTTTTTTTCAAAGTTTTTATTTTGAAAATTATTTTTTCAAAAGCTATTCTATAGAACAGGTTTAATTAAAAATAATATAAAAGAAAAGGTTTTCGGCTTTACAAAAAAATATAACACGTTAAAATGGGTGTAACCGTTGATTTTTAGTAAATTTTTTTCAAAAGTAAGACATTTTTTTTTACAAAATTGCCCTCCTGACTAAACGGTCCGGAATGGACCCCCCGTAATTTGATTTTTTTCTTGTTTCAACCCAACCTACATATCCTTTTGAATCAGTCTGTATTGAAGTAAAAAAAAAAAATAAAATAAACATAAAAGTACGAAAATAAATTGTTACCTTCCTTTTTTTGTAAAACCATTGCAGCACGAAATCTGCAAAATGAGCACATCAAATTGTTGGAAATTAAATGATCTTTAAAAACTGTCATGAGTATTTTTTCAATAAAAGTTGTAGAAAAAAAGCTATGGCCTTTCAAAAATTTTTTTCTTGAAAATGAACATCTATTTTCAAGTGTAACTTTCTTATTTTCAATTTTACAGAAAAAAGTATCTTAATCAAAATTGTAGAGAAATAAATTATCTACAAAATCGCTTTAGATATTTTTTTTGTGCGACTTACGGTTCACAAGATATAGATAAAAAACAGTTTACACCCCTTTTTCCAAGATGGTGGCCAAATGGGGGGGCTTTCAACCCCGAAAACTGGATTGTATACTCACATTAACCTCCCCTACAGATCAAAACAAAAAAATCTTGTCCTACCCAAAATGCAAGGTTCGGTCAAATTTTTGTAACATTTCAATGGACTAAATGGTTATTGTGTACCTAGGCAGTTTATTGTGAGAACTTTTTTTTAATTAAGTATTTTATTTTAAATTTTAGTGATTTTTCCTAAAAAAAAAACTGTTAGTATTTTATTCTTCTTACACACATATAATTTATTGATATCAAAAATTAGCAGAAGCTTATAATAAAAAAAAGTAAATGTTTTTCTTTCATTTTTTTGAACAATTTTTATCAGTTTTTACATTGATTTATTATCTTTTGTGCTTCTTATGATTTTTTTTTTAAATACGCTTGGTAGATACCTTAACGGAAATATATTGCACTAAAAATGTCTATTTAATGTCCCTTTTTTCATTTAGTTTTGAAGTTACAAGTCGAATTTTTAAGATACAGCAAATAATGCAAAAATAAATATGGGTCACCATGGTGTATGCGTACTATATTTATCTACCCCAAAATTAAATTAGTAAGTGAACCAGCCACTCACATATTTCATCCTTTTTCATCTTTCGAATATAAAATCTAATGTTCGGAAAGAGTCATGACTCTTAGAGTCATCGTCTAAAAGCAAACAAAGCTACAGTCAAGCATTTTTTTTTCTTATAAGAGAGTCTTAAAAACAAACAATTGTAAGTAGATGTCATTATTTTAATTTTTATGTCTGCATTTTCAAATACCTACACCAATAGTGTAAATAATATTTATAAATCTAAACATTGGGGTATTTTATTTACTAATATGGTTATTTTATTTACTAATATGGTTGTAGGTTACGAAGCCGTTTTTATTTCAAAACTTTTCAGAATAATTTTAAATGTATTCCCAATTCGAACCTCCAAAATATTTGCACAACCACCACGTCATAGCTTGTCTACTCAAATTTTTGTATTTGAATGTATCTTTGTAATTTTTTTGCCACATTGGAATTTTAACTAAGAGAAAGACATTACTTTGTACTTTACTTCTTCAAAATATTTATTTTAAATTCTTTGAAAATATTATAATGAGGGTAAGGGATTTACCCTTAGAAAGTACTGCAGTTTTCTCGTAAGGCCTTCAACAAGACAAAATTCAAGTATGTATATTTCTACATATTTGGAATGTTTTTTTTTATTGATAAAAAAGACTTTATTTTTAAAAATAACTACTTACATTATTTCTCACAGAATTATTTTTTTACTGATTTTTCCTTATACGAATTGTTAAGTTTTAATGAATTTTAATTTAAATAATTTTAATATATGTAGGTAATGAAAAAATTAATGTTTTGATATTAAAAAGAAAACTTTGTAATTTTTTTTACAGAAAAATCAAAACAGAATATTGAAGTATTTTCAAATTCAATAAATAATCACAACAAATTGGCAAATCAACTTTAATTTTAGTTTAAAAAAAAGAAATATTTTTAAAAATTAGCGATTTGGAGATTTTTTCCAAAAAATCGTTTGGAAGAATTAAGTTCCATTTTTTTTTGTGAGGTATGAATTTTACGGTGTTTATGATAATTTTTTTTCTACTACAGGCTAAATCAAATATATTTCACTAACTTCCTCATTTCGAAGTTCAAATGTTAAATGAAATAATTTTCTTTATGAATTGACATTCGAAATGGCATAATTTGAGAGACTTCACTGAAAAAAAAAAAAAACAATATCATTTTAGCATTTTTTTAAATATCGAATTAACATTTTTTTTAATATCAGCAAAAATGCTGGAAAAATGGTCATTATAATAAACCGAAACGTAAAATCTAGTCAATATTGATACTTAAATTATCAAAGTGAATGATAATGATCAACCTAAAATTAAAAAATGTCATAATGATATGATAATCATATCTAAATTAATATTTTAGGTAATTGTTGCACTACTTTTGTCACTCAAAAATGTTAATTTGAAAGCTCTTATTATCAATTTTTTTTTTTCGGTATATCTTACTCAGGCTGTTTTATAAAAAGTTTGAAAAATTTGATTAAGTTCAACTCCAACATTAAGTTCGTGCGAGTCAAGTCAGTTGTGCATATTATTATTTTTCTGATTGTAAAACTGCCGAGTTTGAAGGGAATATTTTCAATATTTCTGGCTGCAGCTTATGATAATGGTACCTTTCATACATTCAAACTGACCGATTAACAGACAAACAGAACTGAAGGATTCACTTTTTCACAAGTTAAATTTTAATCAATTACCTAATTTTAAAGCCAAAAGGGTATACAATTTTGTTTTACTGTAGTGTAGTTACTGTTTTTCGTGCAAATATGTGCAAATATATTCAGGAAACCCACTTTCCATGATAGCAGAGAGATACAATTCAGCATAAATGTTTCTTTTGCAATGAAAACCAAGAACCAAAAGAGTACATCAAAACATTTTGGGTGAAAGAGTGTTTTTTTTTTAAGGGGAAAAATCTTTGTGCAACAAGTACCAAAACACCCTGCTATAAAATAGGTTGAAGGTGGGAATGAGAGTTCTTAATCTTTCAAAAGCGTATTAAATACTGTTATAAAAGTGTCTGCTTATCACCTTCACCTGGATTGGTTTCCAATATGAACTAACTTCTAATAAAATTTCAATAATATAATTTTTTCAACAAAAAAAAAGACTTCTTTATCATGGATGGCATAGTCAGAACTAGACCAAATTGAAATTAGACACACTGGAAGCACAAACTTTTAAATGAAAAAAGAACACTTAAAAACGTTTACCTAAAAAAAAATATAAGTAGGTAATGAATTCGTAGCCTCCTTTTTTTTTAAGGTCGGTTAAAAAAGTCTTTAAGCTGCTATAAAAATTGTTTTCTTAAGTTCTATAGCAACATTTAATAAATTATTTAACTTAAAAATTTTACTTCGAACTTAAAACTATGTTTTAGAGTTAACAATCTTTCAAATGCAACATTTTGTAATCTATGAAAATTTGATTTTGCATTATAAAAAAAAACCTTGCTAGGTCACACCCGTAACTCAACTAAATTGTTGATTTAGTTAATTATGCTTTTCCTTATTAAGAGTAATATGCGTTGAACTTATCAACCAATATGAATTCTATAATTTTATTGATATTGAATAATGACTAAATAATTCATAAAATTATGAGTAAAAGTTTCACATCCGTAAATCTTGAAAAACCAAGAACAGGGCCCTACCACTATAAGATATTTTTCTAAAACTGATATAAGACTTGTTTAATAGGGTGGAGTGAAAAAAAAAAGTTGTCTTATTTTTTGTTCTACATAGCCAGGATGGGTGCCATTTGGAACTTAAATAACAGGAAAAAAGTTTCAGATCGATCAAAGAAGTTTTAGAGGGTTCACAAGTCACTTGAAAAAAATGAAAACACCATAAAGGTTAATTTATGGAATTTTTTGAGTTTTTATTGTTTTACTCAGTTTTTTTGATTCGAAAAACATGTACATTATTATTTATTGTTCAATTTTCATTTAAAAATTACGATTTTATTGACTTAAGGCCCTTTCTGTAAGAATCCATGGGCGGCGAGCACCCCCAACCCCCATAATTCAGCCACGTAAAAACCAAAAATAAAGAAATTTCTTAGACAAAAATAGTTTTGGTTTTTTGTTAATTTCTCGAAAATGAGAAGATGTTTTTGGATGCGGTTTTCTGTTTTTGTTTAAAAACAAATAAGATCATCGAATTTAAAAAACTTAAGTAGTACTTAGTAACATAAAATTTTGAAAAAATTTAGTTTGAAATATTTTTTTTCAAAATTTTGATTTCGAAAATTAATTTTTCAAAAACTGTGCCAGAAAATGGCCATATTAAACATTTTTGTAAAAGACGAGGTTTTTGGCTTTACAGAAAGGTATAGCACGTTATTGTAAGTATAACCGTTGATTTTTAATATTTTTTTGTTTCAAATTAAATAATTTCTTTTTTAAATTGCCCCTCCCCGCTAAACGAAGGGGAATAGACCCTCCTCCCATACGATTTTTTTCTTGTCTCGACCGAACCTACACGCTCTAACTTTTTGGCACATTGCTCCATCTCTTTTGAAAATTGCTCCTAGTACATTACTTCCAACAGGCATGTAAATTTTAAAGGGCGTTGTGAACCCTCAAGATATTTTTTGATCGGGCTGAGATTTGGTATGCTCTTTTTTGATGACTAATGGCACCCGTCCCTGGTATGTAGAAGAAGAAAAAAAAAAAAAAAAAAAAGTGCAGTTTCACTCCGCCCTATTGTTTAAGCCTTCTCATTCCATACAAATTTAAAATTAATTATTATAATAATTAATAATCAAGATACCTACTTTAAGGCCTTTATCAACCTAAAAAAAAAAAAAAACAAAACAGGTAATCCTTAAAAAAACAACAAAAAACATTTATTTTTATTTTCGTTTTATTTTTAAATTAGGTAAGTTCCCAGCTATTGACTTAAACTTATTATTTATTACCAAGCAGACATTATGACACCAAAATTTCTTCAATAAGTTGACGTATACCTACATTATTCTACAAAGGTGTAAAGTAATAATCGCACGTGCAACAAACATATCAACTATAAATAACAACCTTTTCAAAATCCCATCGCTTGTGCTATCAGCAATTAAAATAAAAAAAAAAAACTTTATATCAAAATGCACTTTATACTCTTCGAATTAAAATTATTATAGGCACTCAATTGAATTGCAAAATCAACAATCATGAAACAGAGAAACAGAAATGAAAAAAAAAAACTTATTTATAAAATCTAAAAAGTGCATCAGTTGCATAAATATTGAATTTTAGATTGTTGTTCGAGCGAGAACTTAACTATTTTATAATAATTATTTTAGTTGAATAACAAAATGGATGATTTGTTTTTATTTTGTTATAAATAAAAAAAAGCAGCCAGCAGCACAACTCGCCTCAATTTTTTCTAGTAAATGATATACGTGCTCGAAAGACTTGTTGGAGGGTGCAGAGAGGTTTAAAGGCTGATATATAGGCAAACGCGCAGTGCAAAAAATGGAATATATGCATATCGTGTGCACTACTATAAATGCAGGTTGGCCTTTATTTGCGTAAATAAATAATTGCATCAATTAATTGCCTCAGCTTCATTTGGCGATAAACAAAAGCGCTGTTATTATACCTATCTACTCTATGTGTAACTGTTACAAATGCACATATTCTCCATATTGCATGCATGTCAACACGCGGCCCACACAGACAGCAGAATGGAATCATTTGCTTGTCAAGGAGTGCATTCAGCTATTTTATATACTTTTTCTAGAATGCGCTATCGAGACAGCCAGCACAGAATTCTGTGTGACACATCTTCCATTGACTTTAGCACACAACAAGTGGCACCATTACCCGCACTTTGTTTCCCTCTCGCTCTTCTAGACAAGTAGATTGTTAAATATGCGGGTGTGGAAGGTCACTTGATGGTTATTATCTCAACACCCCGAGAGTCAACAACCAGACTGTCATTGGGAAAATGTTCTGTCATGTTCACTCTGCTGCGAATGTGTCATCCGTGCGTGACTGTCAAAAAAAAAAAGGAAAAACAAATGAAATTGTCAGCTAATCAGCAAATTAAAATGCAGCGATTTCGTAAAGCTCTTCTCTTTTTCTAAAGAAAAAGCTCTTTCATTTTGACAGAAACGCACAATCCAAATGACAGCTACCAACAGCATACAAATTGTGTGTGTTCAAAGCACAATGTTGAATGGAATTTTACTAGAAAATCCACCTGCTGCGTCAGTATGGAAATAGATTTGCTGAATTAATGACGTTTCAAACATTCCCCCCGAAATAAAGAGAAACTCTAATCTCTCTCTCTCACTCACACAAGCAACCAACATTTCTTTGTATTTGAAAATAACAGAACAACACTAACGCAAACCGGTCTGTTTGTTACACTATTGGAGTGCCGCTGCCGCCGCCACTAATGGCTGAGAGCGGCTTCAAATGTGATAACCTCAGCAGTGCGATTTTCTACATCGAAAGAAGTGAACACGATCACCGCGAGGTGGCTCCACGTAACTACACAATTTGACCCCCTGATTTATTATTTTTCTGCAAAATCAGAATTTTCTGTTCGTTACAATTGTTAATTTTAGACCCAAAATCTATAAGAATCATAAAGTGCATTTTGAGGGTCCGTTGAACTTTAATACGCATTCGGGAAGGGGGCTTTTATTTCGTCCGCACCGCGCTGCACGAGGTATATTGAAACGCAAAGACGAACAATCGAATTAGATTAACAAGCGCTTAAGTGATTTTATTAAATCCAAGCGAGACGACTCCACCGCGCTGTCGTTGCCCCCCTGTCGCAATCGTGGGTCTCTGGGAGGAATTCATTGACAACAAAGTAGAATCTGGTTCGAATTCGTTGGTGGACGTCGTCGTCATCGTCGTCGGGCCGTCCGTTGATGGTTGTCTTGCTTCCTCGCTTGCATTCCTTCTAATTTTGTGCTTCCTGTGCTGCATACGATTATCTGTTTTGTGTTCGAAAGAGTGAAGAGTGCGGGGCGTGTTATAATACAGCCCATACGTCTTGCCCGGCAGTGGCCGTCACTGTCAGTCGGCTGACCGGTATAGGTGATAACTAGTTCCATATTATATTTTTCCTCTATGCGCTGCGAACGCGGGTTGCATTAGAAGCGTTTTCGTCGTCGTGCACGCTCGAAATCAAGTTTTTTTTTGTATTATTTTTATTTGAATCACAGAGTGCAAGAGTGTTGTGTTGTGTGCTAGAAAATTCCCACCGCTAGAGTGCGCTTTCACTTTCGCAATAAACAACTAAAAACACCGTTGAGCTGATTGTACGAGAGTCTGTCTATATTACGGCATCAGGAGTGATCGAGAAGAAGCAGTGCTGCCAAAAGTGGATTACCTATAGTTTTTTTTTTGTTTTGTTGTTGTTTACTTGGACCATTGAACTGGCAAAAATGTAAGCAAAATTTATGTATTTTAGTTCTAGCGGGTTAAGAGAGCGAGTTAAAAAAAAAATTCCATTGTTTTTGTTTTTATTTTTTTTTATGTATTTTTTTTTTTTTTTTTTAACGAAAACGACCGACGTTGTGTCATTGTGGTTGTCACTTTTGTCTTTGTTTCAATTTTTTGATTTCGACAATTGGCTGTGTGACTTTGTGTTATTATTTCTTATTAACTCAGAGGAGAGCACAGGCAGGCAAAGGCAAAGGCAGGCAACCCCAAGTCCCCATCAACCACTTGTTTTCTATTTTTGGAACATTGATCTCTCTTCGGAGAAGAAACGTGTTCCTATCGCCTCCGCGTCGCGTCTTCTTGAAGCAGAACACAATTTACAGTGGATCTGTTTTCTGAAAAGTTGTAATAAAAAGTTTAGTTTTGAAAAAAAACAATAAAAATTAAATTTTAATTTTGTGCAATGAAGTTTAAAAATTTTTTTTTTTTAAATTACAGTGAATTAGCACTTTAAAAAGATCATAAACTAAAGAAGAAGAATCCTTCGAATCTAACGCTAAATTTTCACTTCAAAAACTTTGTTTACACATATAAATATTCGCAGATTGTGTCAATATAAACATCTTGAAGTTTATGGGTAGGTAAACAAAGTGTTTTGAATTTGAAAATTGGCACTAGAAGTAACGTGATATTTAGTCATGTCTAAATTGAAGGTCTTAATTCCCATTCTTCTTCTCTACAAAAATGTTTAAAAAGCTATAATTTTCCTATAATTTTAGTGCCACCGCAACTCCAGTAGTCGGTAAATAGAGCAAAGAGTAATAAGGTGTTCAGACTTGTTCTCTAAAATCGAAACAAAAAATGTTAGGGTATTTCACAGTAATCAAGTTATACTTATAGTTACTTAGCTCATAAGGTTAGAGGTTAAAACTGGTGTCAAATGAAAGATAAGTTGATACTGAAAATACAAAAAACAGGGTTGCCACTTCTAAAATGGAAACTTCTATGTGGCAACCCTATTTTAAAGGAAAAATTGTCACATAACTAAAAACTAATACATTCATATCTTTGTTGTTTGGCCAGATAAAAAAATTTTTAAAATGCCAAACGAAAGTCTAAATATTAAAAAAAAAAAATAAAATAATAAAAAGAACGTTAACCTACAAATAATGTGGCAAGACTATTCAAATGAAAACAACACTGACAAAAATCTTCTTTGAACAAAACAACAGTATAACTTTTTATGCACTAGAAAGTGAAACTACCATATTTTCGATAAAAACTCTATTCTATCTAAAAAATGTCGGGTGCCACCTCGCAAATGCAGACAAGTACTTGGTAACCCTACCCAAATGCTAAAAAACACTAAAATCACTTGTTTTTAAACCAAAGTGGATAATATTTGATAGAGTTCAAGGCTATAAAATACATCATGTTTTAGCTAAGACTCACTTCTATCTAAAAAATGTAGGGTGCCACCTCGCAAATGCAGACAAGTACTTGGTAACCCTCCTCAAATGCTAAAAAATAAACTAAAATCACTTTTTTTAAGTCCAAGTGTACAATAATTGATAGAGTTTTTTGGTCCTGTACAGATAAGTTTTTGGAATTATTTTTTTTTTACCAATCTAACGGTACTTCTCACGTACCTACCAATTTTGAAAAATTTAATTTTCTCAAAAAAGACTTCTTCGATTTTGATCAAAAGGTCTAATTTTTGAAGTTTTTTTTTTTTTTTAAATCAAATTTATGAAAAAGGGGTATTGAATTTTATAAACTTTATTTAGAAATTTATTTTTCAAAAAATTGTATAAAAATAAAGTTATTTTTTTTTAACGACTCTAACGGAAAACGCCGAGATAAATATTAGCTCTCATACAAATTATCGAAAAAATTTAGCCAGGCTAAAATTTATCTGAGCATTTTATAGATGATTTGTATGGGAGCTAATATTTTACTCGGAACTGCCTACGAGGCTAAAGGAATCAAATTGTATACTTTTTTTTGGACATATACATTTGCCAAAGGAGAATGGGCAATTTTGTATGGAACTTGGACGTTCCGCGGCCAAGAACGATTTTGTTATTTTTTGATGTAGTTAAGTCTTACATACATTGTGCAGAAGTTTTATTCTTCTAACGTTCTTCACAAACGGATAAAATGCATTTTTGCATTTAAAAGTTAATGCAAATTGTCTCAATGTTTAAAATTGAACATGTATTTTAAGTGCAAGATGTGATAATCTGTCATTTTCCCTGAGCCTGAAGACCTTTATCTTGGATATCTATTGATATTGGTGACCTTTTTTGTACTTATGTAAGTTTTTGGTGAACGGGCTTTGTTGGATATCCAACCAACAGAACCCAAAATATTGGCTTTTTAAAACATCGATTTCGAGTCTATTTTAAGACTTTTTTTTTCAATTTTTTGTTTGTTTTTTCCTTTTGAAAACTCAAAAACAAAATCTTGAAGTGGTTGGCTGAAATAACTTATATTTTGAGTTCCATTGGTCGGATATTCAAGATTGAGGTTTTAAATCATAGAAAAAATGACATAAAATCATATTTCATAATTTAATTAAAATAGTAATTCAATTTGCCCTTCGCATATTGCTCGATGCATTAACAACACTAATATTGCCATATCTTCCATTCCAAATGCAATACAACGAAACGGTCATAGTAAAAATTTTTCCTACGTTATAGTTCTTTCATTTGATACCAATTTCATTACTGGCCGCCAAACGTCCAATATGCCCATTCTCCTT
This sequence comes from Episyrphus balteatus, assembly GCF_945859705.1. Classification (NCBI taxonomy): domain Eukaryota; kingdom Metazoa; phylum Arthropoda; class Insecta; order Diptera; family Syrphidae; genus Episyrphus; species Episyrphus balteatus. The sequence goes on along the minus strand of NC_079134.1, from coordinate 2,146,935 downwards.
TGATGCATCTAAAGTTTTAAAAATTTAAGCAACTTGAAGTCAATTTGTGGGACCCATTCTTGCATTTTATTGTTTAAAGCGGTCAAATAGGTTAATGTTAAAGAAGTACAACTTCTGACATATAACAGTTCACAAACTTAAATTTATTAAAAATTTAGATCAAAATTGTTTAGCGGTTTGTTATTTACATACCTACAACATTTAAAAAAATTTGGACCATTATCACCTTTTTTTTTAATATTCGATTTTTCTTTTTCATTTTCTGCTGAAAAATAGACCACTGTAGTCCTACGCATGATGCACATTAAATTCACAGTATTTTAGGTTTTGCTCAAAATTGTTTTTATCAAAATAATCAAAATTTTACAAGATTAAATAACACCCATTTTCGCTTAACTCATTTAGTTCTGACCAATGAGAAAAATGTTAATATCTTGTTTGTATTTCCATAATTCCATATCGTTCCTCGCAATTGTTGCCAACCCAAAAATCACATGTCATAGCTTAACATAACTTTAGAATTCGTAACTCAAGTTTTTCGTAACTTCGGTTTCGCGTAACTTTGACGGCCGTAACTCTGTCGCACGTAATTCTGTTATTCGTAACTCCGTTACCATTTCGGTTAAAAATACATATGTTTTGTTTTTAAATAACACCAAAGAGACAGAAAACTCATTTAAAAACTTTAGATTTGAATGTCGTGTCCTATTTGTTTAAAAATATAAAAAAAAACTAAACTGTTTTTCTATCATCAAATATCAGTAACAGCCCCACTGTTTAACAGATGACGATGACGATAGAGAGACAAAAGCAAGCAAAACAGTACTTTTGGTTTGGCTCGATCTGTACTACAGTAGTGGTCGCTTGTAAAAAGGGAAAATAAGTGCGGTTGGATTGCCCATGTGGAGTTAGTTGCACGAGTTGGGGAAATGCTTGATGTTGTTTATGGTGGTTTTCTATTTTTGTGCGCGAGGCTGTGTTGTTTTTCACCACTCGCTTGCTCGCTGGATGGATATAAACACCAATGTGAATTATTTTATTATCAAGCAATAAAATATTATTTTTCTTTGGCTTTTTCCATTATTCCTCTCTTTGCTGATGATGTAATTTTTTTTTGTTCGCTGCTAAAAACCACGCGATGTAAGCCAAGAAATGTAAATAAAACAATCTGCTTGCCATTTGCGTTATTTGTCTGATTAAAATTCGATGTGTAAACAAATAAATTTTTGCCATGGCATTAGCTAGATAGAGAATTTACTTTTCATTTTCGAGAGACAAAAGTGTCAGTGCATAATAATGCCGATGCCGCTGTGCACAATTATTTACATTTAATTTTTGTAAATAGTGAAAAATGAAAAATGAACAAATATTTAATCTTAAAATAGGCGTGAAAATGATTATCACATTATTTTCAATATGACAATATCGCGTTGTGTGAATTGAAATGTTTACAGTTAAACGCTTCGATGAGTTTCTTTTAGACTTTGAGAAAGTGTATATATTTTTATGTGTGTTTACCAGCCATGGCCGCGTGGTCGTTGTTTTGTGTTGTTAATTTTTTTGATTACCTACTTAACTCATTCAGTTTTGATTTTTGACCTATTGAATATATTGGGATTATGGACAAAGCCGTTCTCAATTATTATTTTGTAGAGGGTAATTTAGACAAGGTTCTATTCTTAAAATGTGTAATTAGACCTTTTTTTCATGTAATTATTGTTAGAACTAAATTTTCTTGTGACTCAATGTTAAGAACTTGAAGAACCTCTCGGGGAGAAATTTTTAACTTATATCAGCATTTAACAACTATAATTATAAAAGGCAATTAAGATTAACTTTTGTTTACATGACATTTTTAGTTTTATATCTCTTGTAATTAAAAAGAACAAGTTTGCACAAAGAATGGCAATACGTCAATATTACATGATTAGAAAAACATTTTCTCTAACAATACTAATTATCTACAAGTACTTACTATGAATGCAATCAATAATTTATTTGTTCATTCGATATTGTCATTGGCAAAATAATTTTTAAATGACTTAATAGCTACCCAAACAGTATTTACGAAAAAAAAAAAAAAACGATAACCTTAAGACGATTAATTGATACTTTCTGATATTAATCTATAATAAAATCGATTATAACGATAAGTTAATCTTTTGAAACACTTTTGTTATATTTTTGTATTTAATTGCGATGTAAAGAAAATCGTGTTTTGAATTTGTATGGAAATATTTCAAAAATGGGTCACTCGGGTGTATACGTAACTACATTGAAACAAAACAACTGAAAATTATCTTACATTCATTTAGAACTTGTTCAATCTGTATTTTTAAAAAGATTATTGTTTGGATAAACTTTTACAAAATCTCTTTACTTTTTCATAAGTTGTATGACTTACAAAAAAAAAAAAAAAAATTAATTCAAAACAGAATTAGCTATGTTTAATGGGACAAATTTGCAAGAAAGATATAATTTTGTTTGAAACTTAATTTCGTACAGATTTTGGCTTACAGAAACATGAAAAAAATGTTAAGTAAAAAAAGTATTCGAAATATGATTTGATTTTGACCATCAGCATGGTTTTTAAGACGCGATAAAGTTCCCAGTAAAGTAGAATATATGTGCTTTTATACTTCATAGCTTGATAAAGTGTATTTTGTATTTTTCTCTATGGTATAGAAAGCAATTAGGTACATAAAACTATTTTAAAAGCTCACTTAAAATTGTTTAAAATCGTCTTATTTGTTAAAAATTTGATTTCCTAGAATAAATTAAAAAAAACAAAAACCAACAGGTACAAGCTGGTCTAAATTGAAGCGGGTAATTTCCAATTCGATCGGCCATACATACTTTCATTCTTAAATATTAGTACCTACCTATGTAATTGAGCAAAAATTTTCTAAGGTTATCGTTACTATAACCGTTATCGATATTGTTATTGCTGTTATTATCGATATGGTTATCGATATGTCTTTTTATCGAAATATTATCGATATCGATAGCAATTTCGAAATCGTTTGCGATAGCAATATCAATAACAATATCGATATGGTTATCGCTTTCGTGATATCAAAAACTCTTCTTCTGACCTGGCAGATTCCCATATCCGGGCCGGTTGTCGTAATGCTCCTTCATAATAACCTCAGTTTTTTAGATAGAACTCAGCGAAAAGCCTTTAAAATGAAAAAAACAATCACAGTTTTTGAGCAAAAATTCGAACTCGAGATAACAATCAGGAAAACAGGAGATCTTTTACAAACTGAATCCCGCTTTTACGTTTGTCTTCTTTTCTCTGATTTTTCTTGTTCGTTATTTTTTTTTTCGTAATTAAAAAACTTTACCATTACAATTGAAAACAAAGTTCGAAAATTTAACTGTTTTCGAATTTTGATTTTAAAAATTAAGAGAGAAAAATACAATACAATATAAAATACAATGCAAAATGATTCTTGAGATGATATTTCCCTTAACTAACCTTAATTACTCTCATGATACTATTATTTCATTCAGGGGTATCATGGTTACTGAATTATTTTTTTGTTTATTTAAAAAAAGTTGACATGCATAACTTTTGATATTTGCTTGTCACTGAACGTTCAAACTGCAATTTCATCAAAAACTCCAAAGTCCACTTAAACTTTCCGCTACTGTATATTATGAATAGTGAATAGAGTATACCCTGAGTGCATTTGGTGTTATTTATCAATTTTTTGTGTGTTGCAATAATAATTGAAAAGAATAAGCAAATGCAATGCAAATTATGCAGTCACTTGACATGACAGTAGCGTGACTCGATGCCACATGATAGATACTAAAATACACATATCTACAAGCTAATATACAAGAAGCTATTAATAATAAACAAAATGTAAATATAAATACACCTCAAGTTAACTAGTCTAACACCATGATTACATCAAATTGAGAAAAAAAAGCAATTTTTTTTTTCCAGAAATCGTTCAAAACTCATCGATCCAAGTCAGGTTTTTCATTAAATTTATATGCGCAATGACTAAAATGACACATGACATATTGACAAAGACGTCCTAGTTGCTCTAGTTTTTTAATTTAAATGTGAAGTAAGGCGGAGGGAGTAGTAAGCAGCCTCACGAGTCTAATCTGCGCAATTATGCGAGAGTGCCTTTTTTACAAATCGGCGGCGGTGCGGCGAAGCTCTTATCAACAAAATAACCTCTCGAATGAAAAATAGGAAAATACGCAAACTTTCAAGTTGTGCGGGCTGCTGCCGGCAAAAATTACAAAACTAGGCTGATAGATGAATATACTTGAATAAATCAACTACATTTCTGATAAGGGAGCTATTTTGGGAGACAAGCTTTCCTTCGATAACAGACGAAGGTGTCTTCAAGAAGAACTTTAGTCATAAAGGGTGTTGATAGTAAAGATAAGAATTTAAATATGAAAAACAAACAGAACTTCGAAGAGACTAAAAAAAAAACGATAGAAACGTCATGTTTATTCAATCTTCATCATCAACAAACGATTTGATTCAATAACTGACTTTTCAATCGAAAAACCAGTTTTGATCTGCGGCCTCCGGTATAGGTAGAAATTCCGATTGCCTGTCATTTGTGATCGCGTGTCACGTCACACTTTGTAGTTCGGTGGCAAGAGTCTTTTTGTGTTTTTTCTGACAACTTCCCAAGCCTACCGAACAGAACAGTGTGTGTGCTCTGCTCCGCTACCGTCCTACCGATTGTAGCTTCTGATTTTGTGAATTCTGAATTTTTTTATTCAGAATTCAGGGGGTGGCCTGTTTATCAGTCAGAGTCAATAAACAAAGTTAAAAGAGAGCACCTGGATGGTCTCAATAATCTTTATATTATATTCTGTTTGCCAATTCCAAGTGTAAAGGTGGCATACAAAGCAAATAAAAAATAATAAAAAAAAAAAAATAATAAATAAGTCAATTGCAGTTATAGCAGAGCAGCCATTGTTTGCCATTTGGTACATATATTTCTATATAGAGAGGGACACCAGCAAACAGCATGGTTATAATAATTTATATGGAAATCTATTTTTAACCAAACAAAACAAACACATAAACGCCGCCGCGCCATCCACCGCCATCCGCCGCCAGGCCAGGCCAGAGTCAGAATTCAGAATCAGAGTCCGGAGCAGAACAACAAAAACAAAAAAAAAAAGTAAAAACACGATCATGAGCAAGGGGAATGAAAAACAAAAAATTAGGTTTTTATTCAGTTTTTTTTTTGTTTTTTTTATACTTTTTTTCTTATATCAATTGTGCAATCAGAGTTCACCGTGTACTGATGACGAAGAAGAGCGCAAATTGTTAAAGAACACACACAAACACAAACAAGTTTGAGTTTGTAAGCGAGAGAAATATAAAATTGATGCTCAGACTAAAGTTTGCTCTTAAATTTTTCCCATGCTCTCTCTGTATTTGTTCATTTTAAATTTTTTAATTGCTCTTTTCTAAGTTGAAAATATTTCATTTGTTGGAAAAAAGATCAGAAACTTCTCAATTTTACTTTGAGTTGAAAGAAAAAAAAATATCGATTGACTGCATTTTGGGAACGTATGACCAAAATTCTGTATTTTAATAAAAAAAAATTCTGTATGAACATAATCGTGTAGGTATTCCATTATTCTGCTGTATTTCAAAATTCTGTAAATCCAAAATTCTGTTTTCAAAATTCTGGAAATCCATTATTCTGCTTTTTGGAATTCTATATATTCCACACCTATACCTTTTTGTCTTTAATACAGTAAAATAAGGAGAAAAAAGGGGTAAATCTCGGAATGAATGTTAGTAGAAATTTTTTTTGCTCAATATCTTCCTTTTACCATTCTATAACATATCTCAAAAGTCTAGAAAAATCTCATGTCCGCTTGTCGCGATTTCAAGGTAAAATCGCGAAATGGAGATTTTCAAAATTTGCAAAAATAGGCTATGGTATTATATACACATATGATACATGATTTCAAGGTATTTTTTAATCTAAAATCAAGACAATCTGACGTCTCTGGAAAAAGTTATACCTGTTTTTCATCTGTCAACTCATATTATTATAACAGTTGCAAACTTACTGCCGAAAAACCCTTAAAAGTTATGGTAGATTAACCAAATTTTGCATGAAGATTTTAGAATCCATCATTATTAAAAATCAAAACAATCCATTACAAAAAATATAAATACCTACGAAATAATGGTATTTTTTGATGGAGGGGCAAATTTTAGGATATGCACTAAAGAAGATTCTTGTTCATCTTAGGAATAAGTGCTAATAGGCTAATTTTTTCATTTTAATCTTTGTTTGGATATTCTTTAATTACCCTCAAAAATCTAAAAAAATCTCATGTCCGCAAGTCCTAATTTTCTTGGTTTGAAGATAAGGTGCAGATTTGAAAAAATTGAAAAACTACTCTTCAGATATTTGTGTCAGATCAACAAGAATAAGGTACATTGCTTTTCAGGGATGGTCATATTGATTTGTTTGTGGGTTTTGTTGGAATCAGCGTTAAAAAATACCTTGAAATGATATGGGTTATGTTGGTATACATATAAGAATCTAAAATTTTCTTATTATTTTTTTTAAATCTGCACCTACCTTATTTTAACCTGGAAAATAAGAACTTGCGGTCATGAGATTTTTTTAGATTTTTGACATAAGTTATAGAATATCCAAACAAAGATAGAAACAAAAAAATTAGCCTATTAGCACTAACCACGTTGATTCAACTATTTTTCGGAATGATTTTGCGTTGAAGACGAAAATTTTAAAATCAAAGTAGAACATCTTTAGTTTAAAGTGGTTTGCCGTTATAAAACATCTTTAAATCAACGTTGTTTCAACTTTGAAAAAAAGCATCAATTTATTAAAAAAAAGAAGAAATGGGCAGCCGCTGAGGATCGAATCTACAACTCTTGGGTTACTAGGCGAATACATTACCAACGTGCCATCTCACTGTTAAAAATTAGAGTGATAAAATGCAACAAAAGCTGAAGTCCTACAAAAATAAAAAAATTTCTTACGTTGTTTCAATTTTATTTTGAAGAAGTTTCATGTTAATTTTTTTAACATTAAATCAACGTTGAACATTTTACATTTTACGATGCGTTTTTTCCCTCAGTGTAAACGAAAAGTTGTTTTGATAAATTTTAATTTAAAAACATCCCAAAACAAGCGTTCCCGGAATGTACGCTATTTTTGTATATTTTTTTAGTTTTATTTTTAATTTTTATTTAAATTTTTTCACAACATTTTATTTATAAAAAAACAAGTCTCTGCGACGCTTTTCGGTTTAAAAAAAAAAACATAATCGGGCTCAATTTAATGCGACTTTCGGTCTACTCATCTAAAAACCATTCCACGGTGATTTCTTTTATATAAAGAGGATCACTTATAGCTATTAACTTTTAAGATAGCAAAAGTGTTCTGTTAATGCAACAAAAGATTCCAATTACAAATTCTACCTCAAAATCACTTTTACTCTTTTTTCTTGCTACACCCGTGACAGTATTCACAACCTTGTCTATTTTCAAAAAGAAATTAAAATTTCTACTGTTTGCATTATGAAATTATTTGTAAGATTTCCAGACTTATATCATGCATAGTGAATTTAGTGTACAATTTATTATTCTCTCCGTGACGATGGAAAACCCCCATATCTTTAACAAAAAAAAACATAAAGTTCAACTAGCTACTATACTATAATAAATAATATTACCAAAATACTCTGATAAGTGAAATCGCTATGATTTTAAAGCGGTTTATTTTTTTTATTTGCGATAAAGTTTATCTCTTATTTTGATAACAAATAGTTTTGGAAAAATAATGTGTTTACGTTTATGTATTACTTAGGTGAGGTATGGACATTTAACTTGCGGCAATATGTCTGGAATATTTTTTTTTGTTTTTTTTTTTTATATTTTAATCATACATTTTGAAGTTTTTGGGTGGGAGAATGTGTTAAAAATGGAACTAAAGTCCAAGTGTTGGGTGTGTTATAAAATCAGGCACGGAAACTGGAATTACAATGGAAAATGATTTTGCGTTATTCGCTAATTTTGTTTCTATCGAAAATTTACTGCATTGAAAAATTTGTGCTAATATAATTTACATTTTAGGAATTAATTATTATGTATGAATGTTCATTACAAACTTATATGAGAAAAAGGTTTTTGTTTTTTAATTGTATATTACACTGGTCAACAAGGTTTTTGCCACAAGAACCAAAATATACTTTTCTAGGAGTTTTTGGGGTGCTGAATCCGAATCTGAAGACAGAAAAGTTTGATTGGCCTTCGTTTTTGAAATATTACCGTTAGAAAATGTCAAAAAACGTAATTTTGGCTGTTTTCGAGGTTATGTTTTTATGTGGAGTAATTAATTTTTAATAAATTTGTAACGTTGCCTATAACAGCTAGTTTTATTCTTTCAAAAAATGTTTTAATCTTTCCGATATCTCTTTTATTGCCCGATATATTTAAAATTTAAGTAGCGGTCTTTGAATCAGGAACAACACTGGCCAACCAAATTAAAATTTTTTTGCCACATGAATTAAAATATACTTTTCTAAAGGTTTTTGCGTTTCTGAACTCGAATCCACAATCAGAAAAATTCTATTAGTCTTCGTTCTTGAAATATTACCGTTATAAAATGCAAAAAAATGATTTTTTTTATAACGGTTATATTTCAAGAACGGAGGCTAATAGAATTTTTCCATTTGCGGATTTGGGTTCAGTAACTCGAAAACCTTCAGAAAAGTATATTTTGGTTCTTTTGGCAAAAATTTTGTGACCAGTGACTTAAGCTTTAGATTAAGTTTAGTTTCTCTTTGGCTTATTAAATGAAACTTAAGATATCTCGAGCAATAAAAGAGATATCGTGAAAATTTAAACAGTTTTTGAAAGAAGAATATCTGTTCTTATTATAACCGTTACAAATTTGTTTAGGTATAATGAACTACCCCACATAAAAATAGAATCTCGAAAACAGCCAAAATGACGTTTTTTAGCATTTTATAACGGTAATATTTAAAAAACGGAGGCCAATCAAATTTTTCTGACTTCAGATTCGGATTCAGCACCCCAAAAACTACTCGAAAAGTATATTTTGGTTCTTGTGGCAAAAAAAAAGTTAAATTTTGTTGACCAGTGTTATTTTTGTTTCTCAAATTTTTTTTCGAAGTTTTTGAAATGATTATAAAACTAAGCCCCAATTTATTCATACTGAATTAAGTTAGAAGTCAATATTTACCTAAAAGAAGAAATTTTAAAATTTTTATGTGTGTGTTATTTTAAAATTGCTTAAAGAACTACTATTTTCAGTTTCCTTTGAAATGTTTTGAGTGATTGCGTACGACATAGTAGTCCCTTTTAATTTGGTTCAATTTTTTAAAATGATCAAAAATTGGTAAACAAGTTAACGTAAATTTAATAATCCTATTTAATTTATTTTTAATAAATATCTTGATTATTTCATGGACATTTTGATAATTTTTCACCTTGACGGGTGATGTGATTTGAATCGATATAAAAAGAAATCATTTGGCATAAAAAGTAAGTATGTTTTTGTTTACAAATCTTTGTACAATTCATCTTACTTTTTTAGACTTCACTTCAAATAGTTTGAGGAAGGATTTTGAAAAGTGTTAAGTTTTTTAACTGCACCGATTTTTTTTTTATTATTTTGAACACTATTTTTGAATAGTATCCCTGGAGAGTTTTTTTTTCAAATTTGTAAATAATTTTTGTTTCACAACAACAAATAGTCCAGTTTATTTCTCCAAAAATCACGTTTTTTCCTTCAATATGTTCCAAAAAAGTGAAAAATTATGAAGAAAGAAAGTATCCTTATCCTATACAAAAGATCCCATTCCCCTTTTGCTTACTTTGAGAATTTTTGCGACAAGTGATTACTTGGTGTTTTCATCGTTGCGGGTGTGACATCTTATGAAATGAAATCCTCATATTTATTTGTATTCTTTAATAATAGATTTGAACTCGAACAATCCACAAAATACATGGTGTTCTCATGAAAAATTTATTGATTGAAAAAAAAAAAACAGTTCATTTACTTTCAATATCCAAATTATTTTGATACTTAAGGGCTGACCGAAAAGACCCCTAATTCTCAAATAGGAAACCTTTTTATTTGATGTAAAGTTCCAAATATTCATACACTTTTATCTTATAATTCTTCCAAGCTGAGATACATTTAAAGAGTCTGAGACATAAACGTTGTCGGTGTGACGCTACCTATTTTTAACCTTGCTCTAAAACGAATAAAAGGCACGAATATTCAAAGTTTGATTTCTAAAATTTTAAACCAATTTAAAAGTTACTAACAATATTAATTTAAATTTAAATAATTATAAGAAAACCCAACCAATATTGGTAATAAAAAATTTCAAGCAACTTTGATATAGCAACAAGTACATGCGACCCAATCATTCATTTTTTTTGCGTACTTAAATACGGAATTCTTACAAATTGAATAACAAATCAGCTACTGCCCTTAAATGACGTAGAGCCCCTAAACTTCACAACTGGTGTTACTGGACAAGTGTTATTTTATTGCAATTTTAATCGACACTTGAAAAACAAATTAGAGCAATTTTACTCTTTTCAAGCTTTAAATATTGTTTTGCTAAAAAGAGCTAAAAGCTCGTCAAAACTAAAAAAAACACCTGAAATTTTGCTGAATAAAGAGAAAAATTAGCTAAAACTATTAAAGCTTAAAGCTTTTTCCCATAAAAGTAAAGCTCACTTCAAAGTTGAAATACTTTCTTATCTCACCTATTTCACCTATACCACTTGTTGCATCGAATGGAATATTTTTTTTGTTATAGTTCGTGATTTAATTAAGGGTTCTTATCTCCCCTAACAAAAACTATAATCTAACAATATGTTTATATGGAAAATTACATAAATTGTTTACTATTTTGACTTCAATTTTGTCAATTAACTTTTTTGTTGAACATTGAACTCGACTTCGAAAAATTATGTTTACTTTTTTATTTCAGACTTGATCACTCACTTCGAACTTGATCAAACCTTTTCTCCCCTTTTCCCCACTTTTCACCATTCTAAAGGGCTACAAGAAGAACTCACGACAACAAGCCGGCACAACCACCGAACCGGCAATCATTAAACATATGTTTCGTCGAAGCATGGCGGTGCCCGTGCCTCCACTGAATTAGGGTGGTTGGCATGGCAAGACAAGTTGTATAGTATTAGCTGGTTTTGGTCGTGGAACTGGTATAATAGCTGTCGATGATCTGACTGGGGGCGAAAACTGTTTCTGTAGCTGGCAATCCGTTTAGTGTATCTCAAGCATTCTTCAAGTTCGGTTCGTTTTTTCCTCTCTTTCGTATTTCTCGAGAAGAAGAAGAATAAAGAAGAAATTCAAATAAAAAATAACGGTTCGCTTGTTAAAGCCTTCGAAGACTATTTCTCTTTTTAGAATTTACAAATTTTTTGGTTCTTCCGCTAAGTGAGTTAAAGACTCAATCTAAAGCCCTCAAGGCTTGAAGGCGCGAAAATAGTTACCAAGGTAATAATTACAAGTTAAAAGTGTAATAAATACCTATTCTGTGGGTTTTGTAGGTTTCCGTCAACAACCCCCTTTTCGATCTTGTTCTCCATCTGTAAGACCCCCTTCCCCCTCTAGAACCCATACAAAATATTTATTTGAGTGATTGCTCGTGATAGAAGAAAGCGTGAGCAACTCTTTTGTTTGTCGTGTGTCGTGTCTGTCTCTGTTGTGTGTGCAAAAGACCACGAGAATTTCTGTGTGTCATGTGATATCTCTCGCATTCAAATATTTACAGATCATTGATGAAGCTCAGCTAATTGATCTGTTTTGGTTGTGTCATTCGATAAATCATCATCATTGGTTTGGGGGAATGTGCTGGCCTGAACCCTAAATTAACTCTCCTCTGCTTGTGAGGAATACAAGGCTATAGTTGGAAAGTGTGTGTTTATGGTCAACTTTATGATCAATTTGTTTAAACAAAAATAAATTAAAAAGTGATTTTTATTAATTGATCTTGTTTTTTTATTGAGAAATGTGTTGTGTGTCAATAAATGAACGGGACATTCGTACTTCACATCGTCTTCATCGTGGTGAAGTGGATCGAATTATCGATTATAGCGCCGCCATCAACTTTGCGAACACAGATACGTATACTTACTTGCTATCAACTCGATATTTGCTCTCTAAAACAACACTTTATCGATAAGAACGAAAATAACTTAAAGATATTGATTATTATTATATTTTATGCAATTAAGTATTTGATAACGTCTTTTCTGTTCTGTTTATTTGCGCGGTTGATACTAACGCAAAAAAAATATATAAATTTCCGGCTAAATGGCTGGATGGTATAATATGACTTTCAGTATATGTTAATAGGGTGATTGATGATTTTGTTACAGTCTAGCGGTTTGCTATTTGTTTTAATAATTTAGATTAATTGATGGTGTAGTGCTAGAATGATCGATTAATTAGCAATTTAAGTAGGCACAGAGAGTTGGTAAGGTGTTATCTTGTTTATTTTTAAGTTTTGTAAAATGGATATTAAAAAGTGATTGTATGGAAATTGAATTGGAATTTTTCCAGAAGCTATAGATTGTTTATTTATTTTTTTTTATTTTTTGTCATGACAGCAATTGTATTGTTTTTTTTTTCAAACAATGACTTCGATTGTAGAATTACCTACCTTCCAGCATTCTCTTATTATAGAGAACTGTCAGAATTGCATGAACCAAGTTGTGTATAGAATTCACTTCTGACCTGAATAGAATTTTTGTTGTTTATTTTTTGTATCTCAGTGATTTTGTAACATTCTCTCTTGACAATCTCTTGGATCTATATAAGGAGGAAATTGATTTATTCTTAAAATTTTTATTTTTTTTTCTGAGTTTTACTTTGAATTTGAAAAACCAGAAAAATAAATTCCACACACGTTATATATGATATGTGTTGCGTTGGTTTATCTATAAAGGCTAGAGACCGCAAATGTAAAATATCTAGAGTGGTGGTGTATATTGACAAGGTTGACGTTTTGGTTATTTGCCCATTTGTGGAATTAACAAAATTCAATTGTAATTCTTTTGATTTGATTTTGTGATCTAAAAAAGAACAAAAAAAAAATAAATTTTAATAAGAAAATCAGTTTGGTAATGTAGAAACATTTTTGTGCAATCATGGTTTATTGATTGAAATTTTTTTTGATCCAAAAGAATTTGTTTTTCAATTTAAATTGGTCAGCTTCTTAAGATGAATACTTACATTTTGCTTTATTAATTCATTTTTTTTTTACTTGCGATATGCATACTATCAAGTTATGCATTCGTACAAAAAAAAAAGTTGAGATAACATTTTTCCATGACATTACGATGATAGACAATGCCAAAAAAGTGGGTCCCGGAAGTCCGTCTGTCCGTCTGTCTGTATAAGGAACTAGAGCCTAAACGGATGGACCGATTGACTCCAAACTTGATATGTTGCAGTTTTTGGAGACTCTCCAGAGGAGTTTTTGAAATTACCTGTCATACAAAAATTTCGGAAAAGTTTAATTTCACGAAAACGGCTTCAACGATTTTGTTAAAAAAATTCAAGTGTTATTTTTTAAACAAGGTCTATCTTTTGAAGAAATTTTTTTTTTTTTTGAAAATCATTAGGTATTAACGGTACCTGCCATAGGACCGCTTTTTTCAAATCGGATTTTCTGCAAAACTACTTATTGTATTTCAACGAAATTTATATAATTAAAACATAAGCCAAAAATAAAATTTAAAAAAAAAATAAATTTTTGGATTTTTAAAAAAATTTTGAAATTTTTTTTTTGAAAAATCTAATTTTCGAAAACGGTACATTGAATTTTTTTGAAATTTTGTTTTTTTTTTAGATGTTGATTAGTTATTTCTACAAAATGGCATACCAATTTTATTTTTAAACTTTTTTTTGAAAAAATTATTTATAAAAAATTTTTAAAAAAAACGGCTTTAACGATTTTGAAATTTTTTTTTTCTAAAAATGCACCTTAATATATCAAATAAAACTGAGTACTTGTTTTGTTGGGTGATTTGATTTCAGATATTGTTTTATTTTTTTGAAAAATGAATTTAAGTTTTTTTTTGTGTTTTTTTTTTTGTTTTTATATACCTACATTTCCCAAGTTTCTATATAAAAAGTCTTAAAAATTTAAACAACTTGAACTCTAACAGCAAGTTCGTGCGACAAAGTCGTGCATTTTATTTAAATAAAGATTAAGATCCCAGCTTAATTTTTTATTTTAAATCATTAAATTTTCTTAATTTAATGTAGAAAACAAAAACCAAAGATGAAAATTTTATATGTATTCCTTATGATTTAGTGAAAACCAGCCAATAATTTTAAAAACATTTATCAGCTTTGAGTTGATTTTCATAATTTCAAAATTACCGTCTTTAAAAAAAAAAAATATTTGGTTCCTATTTGTTCTTAATTAACAATAGTTACTCCAGTCTAAGAAGTATGTATTTTTTAGTCAAAAATTATTTTTTTAAGAAATTTTTTTCAGGCTTTGAGATTCAAGGATCGTTCCGCCGAGCCTTTTTCTTAATTTCAAATAAAAATTAACAGATACCTATCTATTTAACAAATAGCAAGTTTTTTTTTTTTCATTTGATCAGCCATTTAAAAGTTTGTAAGAACTATTTCTTTTTCAGTAGAAAAAAGAGATACGTATACGCCATAGTGAACTTTCAAGTTTTTAATTTTAAAAAAATTATGAACCTTTTATCGCTCATAAAAAAATGATTAAATACTTTTAATTTATTATTGTAAAATAACAAGGGAACAAAAACTTTGAATTTCGTACTTAAGAAGTATAAATACAAAATAAAAAAATCATTATGAAAAATTGTTGCCCTCATGAAATTTAACAAATAGCTTCCTTTTGCAATAAGAATAAAAGTTCAAAAGCGTCTAAAAAAAAAAAAAAAATAAAAAAGGTAAAATAAGAATTATAAGTACTTAATCCAGCAATACAAAAAACGAAATATGTCTAAAAAAAATATTAGTTGGAAGTTTGTTTTTTTTTCGCAGAAAAAAAGGGAGGTTGTGAAGGTCAACAATACAGAAAAAAACAAATTGTTTGTGGAATGCACTCGTAATCGTAATCATATAAAAGCAGCCCTATCGGCAATCTCACGTGAGAAATTTCCCCGGGAGTAGGTTTTCTCTCCCGGGAATTGTTCTCCTTATCGGCAATCTCCATCGGAATTTCGTTTTCGGGAAAGAAGTACAGCCAACTTAACAAAACAAAAAAACCTTCGAACACATGTCTTCGAAAATTTTGACAACTCTAATTTGATTGTATTTAGTGCACAAAAACAATTAAAATGTTTAATAGTCAATATTTATATAATTTTTTTCTTTGGTGTTGATTTGTGGATTTTTATTCAATAATTTTTTTTATTTTTTGCCCAACTTATTACTTTGTTTGTTTCTTCAGATGGACATGTAATTAGTTTTGTGTTTTCAATTTTAATTAAAGAATCAATCAATAAAGTTCCTTAAGCTTTGTTTTTTTTTGACATGATAAACAAATAACTGAAATAAATTGAGGCATTCCACATAATTTGATCATTTCTTCGACCAAAGCAGCAAACTAATGCTCTCGGAATGGTCTCCTTTAGTTCCATGCTTTTTTTTAAGGTTTTCTTATATTTTATTTTTGTCTACTATTTTGCGTTATCCAGTTGCAATATCATTTGCTTTTTGTTGGATTAAGGAAGTAAATAATTTAATATTTTTAACAGAATGTTTTGAAAGAAAAACACGTACATTTTGGCTTCAAAATATCTGTTCCCCATAAAAAATATGATAGAAATACTTCGGAGGAGAAACTTCATTCCCGATAGGTATTTTTGTGTGGGAATTTTTTCCTAGGAAATTTTTCCATTCAAAAAGTATTGCCGATACCGATTTTTCGGAATAGAGAAATTTTTCCAGGGAAATTGTATTGCCGATAGGGCTGAAGATGTTTTTAAGTCATTATTTGTTGCAGAATATAAAGTAATGACATAAAAATCTGGTCAATATAATTTCTCTTAGAAAAGTTATTACCGACTTAACAAAAGGGTGCACCGAAAAAAAATTTGATAATAACAGCTATCAAATTAACATTTTTCAGTGACAAAAGTCGTCCAACAGTCAATTTTGATATTTTATCATATCATTTTGACATTTTTTAATTTCAGGTGGGATAGTGAAAATTTCACTTTGACAATTTTGACATTTTTTTAAGTGGATTTTTTAAAGTGGATAGTGAACATTTCACTTTGACAATTAAAATTTTAAAATATAAATGTTGACTAGATTTTACGTTTTAGTTTATTATAATGAAACCTATTTCTTTCCTTTTCATTTTTATTAATTTTATTATTTTAAGAATTTTCTTCCTTTTTTCAAAACATTACTGAAAGGGAATATTCTTTACAAAATAATGGTGATATTATTTTTTCTATTATAGGTGATATAATTGTTTTTTTATTTTCTCCCACACTATGTGAAGTAAAATCTTACTGCCGATCAAATTTTCTCAGTAAATCATACATTTTACTTCGAAAAAACACAAAGCGCCTTTTAATTAGTACACATTAAGAGCTTTTTATTTAATATTTTTCAATAATTTGGAATGAGAAATTGATATGAAAAAATGTTAATAAAATATAAAAAAAGAATTTCCAAAATGTGACATTTAAATATCATCCTGATAATAAAAATGTTGTTTTAACATTTTAAATATCATAAAACACATTTTATAGAGCATTTTTGGCTGATATTAAAAAAATGTTAATTTGATATTTAAAAAATGTTAAATTGATATTGTTTTTTTTTTTTTGGTGTGTACCTAACAAGAAAAATATAATCAAAACCCGTGTGAAAAAATATAAAATACTGATACAATTCGAAATATGTGTATAAAATGAAGCACAATGCAGTTGGTTTGCGGGACTTAGTACAGATTTGAATCCCTCTTTAAAAAAAACCTTTTCACCTAAAATATTTTGATAGATTTTAACCAATTTTTAGTGGAGTATCATTTCAGCTGTTATTAAACCTTTTTCACACCATTTTTTTCTTGTACGTACATACTTTATTTTTGAAAGCTTCATTTGAATTAAAAATCTTTCAAATAAGACAATGAAAACCAATTTTTTCGAGGGACAGAATTTTTGAATGGAAAGTGTTTGGGTGTATGTCCCTATTGTAAAAAGTCTATTTGTTGCAATGGTAGGAAGTTGGGAGGAGCCAGGATAATGAAGATACACATTCCACGCAAAAAATGTTGTCGCTCCAAAAAATGCTATTTCATGACCATATTTTTATTTAAATTTCTGAATATTTTGAATTTTGAATATTGAACAAATGACTTAACGCTGAAAACACTTTGCAACTTGCTATCATATCAAGATTTTTCTATTCATAATATTCAAATGCAAATCTAAAAATTTAAGTTAAGCCAAAAAGGATCATTGAAGTAGTTTTTAAAGATATTTTTTGAATGCAATTAGATATTATATTTTAATAAAACACCTTTTTTAACAAAAAGATGTACCAACTGAGAATCTCACAGAAATTGAAAACAGAATTCCTTATTAAATGGAAAATTTTTATTAAATTTTGTTTTTCTTTAAAAATTATAGTTTTAATAACAAATGTTTTTTATTTGTATACAAACAATATTTTGTATGGCAAATTGTCAAAAATTTCTCGCCCAATTACTATTTGGATATCTATTGTAATAGTTTTAAAGAATTTACACAAAACTTATGACACATCAAGAATGTTTTATTAATAGAATGTAATCGTGTACAATATTTAAAAAAAAAACCTAAGAATATTTAACATTGATAAGTAGCCATATGTTCTAAGTACAACAATGTATCCAAACAATTTGTGTATTATTTTCATTGTGTAAAGCATATTTCTCATAAACAATAACAATTTTTTTGCGCACTCATAGAATTTTTAAATTTTAAAATCCCTGATGACAGAATTTCTTACACGAAAATGAAAAAAAAAAAAAAATAGTTTCCCACGTTTTCAGGTATCTATCTGAAATTCTTTTGTTCTTAATTTTAACATATTGCTTCAAGATTGTAGTAAGCTAACTACGTAAACAGCTGCTATTATAAACAAAAATAATATCATGAAGCAAAAAATTACAAAAAAAAATACAAAATTGAAATAAATTTAACAATAGATTCATTGAGATTTGAGAAAAATACTTAACGCCACTAGAATTATACCAAATGAGTTTGTAAATAGCTTTGTGGCAGGTAATGATCAATCAAAATATTTACAATTTTGTTTTTTTGCAAGTAAAGATTGAGTGGCTGTGAATTCATTATTTGTGTTGTTTGAAAAACAAATAAAAAATCATATGTAAATGGATCTTGAGTAGCAAAAAAATAGTGTCGTTCTCGACCATTTATTGAACATAAATCATTCACTGAAAGACGTATGATTCGTACTTCTAATCTTATTTTTTTGCTGATAAAGATTATTTTAATAATGTTTTATATTTTAACAATAATTTGGTGCAAAGGCTATTTTATTACTGCAATAAAAAATAGAAAGGTACAATTTTATGCTTTGAAAGGTGACTGTGTTCAACTGAAGTCACTCCATTTTATTTTATAGCAAAATAAAATTCTCGAATTACCGAGTCTAGAAAAATGAAAATTTAAAATATTATACTGCTTGATAAACTTTTTGTTTCTTATAAGCGGTGGTGACTGTAACTCTTTGCAATTGCAATCTTCAAATCTAAATTATGTTGTTTATTAGAAAACATTCAATCAGATAATTAAATATTCATTATTAATGTGTTTACAAGTTGAACACGAATATAGTTTAAACAATACAAATCTTTCAAGTTCTTTTTTCCAAAAATTTAAGTTTATTACCCAAAAAAAAGAAAAAAATGCTAAAAGTCATAAAATATTTTCATTGTTCGTTTTAATTAACTTTCGTTCATCTGGTTACTTAGTTCTTTGTATTAATGCAATGTGTAAAATTCTAAGCAAACTTGTTACTTGAGTATTTTTAAAAGGTTTTTATGACTTTGTTTACAAGATAGTTGAGGCATGACTAGGAATATTCTGCAGAGATAGATATCAAGATAATAGTAAAATGCAGCTTCTTCATTGATGAGTCAATTTGTATTCAAAATTTTATATCAGTTCTATTTAAAGCCTAGCATTTAAGTGTTCATAAAATAAAAATCATCTCCTGGCAAAGTTGATAGACGAAAATAATATAAACTAGAAATGTCAAAACATTTTTTCTTCAAAATTCATTTTAATGTTTTTTTTTTTTTTTTTTTAAATTAAGGTTAGGAAAACAAAAACTTGCACTCATCAGAGAACAAAATAGTTATTATCGGGATAACGATTAAAATAGTTTAAAAATTAGTTTTTAATAGTCAATCGAAGTATTCGTATTCTCCAAATTAACTATTAAAAAGTCAATTTTAACTATTAAAATAGTTATACATATTTGAGTATTTCAATAGTCAATAATGACTATTTAATAGTTAATAACACGGGTTTACAAAGGTTTTGTTGCCGAAACAAAAATATACTTTTCTGAAGGTTTTCGGTCTGCTGAACTCGAATCCGAAGTCAGAAACAACTAATCAGCTCCCGTTTTTGAGATATTACCGTTAGAAAATGCAAAAAAACGTTCTTTTGAGTTCTTCGGACCTTATTCTTTTATATAAGGAAAATTGTTTGAGCATATTTAGTAACGGTTTCTATAAGAACTGTTTTCCATCTTTTGATACCTGTTTAAATCTTTGCAATATCTTTCGTATTGCCCGAGAAATCTTAAACTGAAGTCAGTGGGCTTGGCTTCATATATCATAAAGAAGATAATGACGTTATAAAATTTATAAAAATACCAAACAACTGAGGATATCTCGGGCAGTAAAAAAGATATCGGAAAGATTTAAACAGATTTAAAAAGGGGGAAAATAGTTCTTATAAAAACCGTTACTAAATATGATCAAACTTCAAACAATTTTCCTTATACATATAAAAGAATAAGGTCCGAAGTACTACATTTTCTGACGGTAATATTTCAAAAACGGGAGCTGATTAATTTTTTTTGACTTTGGATTCGAGTTCAGCACACCGAAAACCTTCAGAAAAGTATATTTTTTGTTCGGCAACATAAACTGCTACCAAAAATGTTTCTTTTTTCATCTCCATTTTTAAAACTATAAAATAGTTCATTCAATTAATAACTAATCGAAAACTGAGTAGCATTAAATTATTGTAAAAACTTATGACACTACATGACTCAACGCAGAATCTCTAACCGATATTTTAATACGAACATACCCTTAACTTTAACAAATACTTCCTTATTCCGTGACCTTTCTTAACTTTACTTAACTTTAACAGACACAAACAAATTACATATTACACAAATAAGCACTTTTTTTTTTAAATTGTTTTTAATAAATTTATTTTTAGATACAAAGAAAATGCATATTTTTTTTTTTTTGTAATATTTCCCAAAAAATCATTTAGCTACTAGTACTAATTAACTACCTACTAACTGTTTTATTAATTTATTTTAAAAACTTATATGCAAGTGTAGTACGTAAATGACACTTACAAAAATACAAATAAAATGTATAAATCAAAATGTTTGCTATAATTGTGGGAGAAGAAGGCACTGTATAATATTTTCGCAATGATAGAACAATTTGTATAATCAAAAACCCCTCAATACGTTTTTTTTTACTAAAAAATAGATAATTATAATTGGAACACGTTCGAGCAAAATTTTTTAGCTGGAGGCATAAACGCATTCACGTTAATGAGACTTCATACCAAGCAATTACTCTAATCTGTTAATAGCATAAGTATTCTTACCTATATTTTTGTGTGCAAATGCTAACGTCGTTTGCTTCTCTCCAAAAATATATATGCTAAAAATTGGGAGATAACTATGTGATCGAATTTTTTCGACATAAAGCCTAGTACGCAGCTGAAGCGAAACGAAATACTTTGAAGTCTCCAAAGTCAACAACGAACATGTTAATGAAATAAAATGCACGACTGGGGCCGCACGTACTTGCTCTTATGATAAAAGTAGCTTTTATGTCAAAGATTTAAAAAAAAAATATTTGAATTTAGTTTAAATTTGATTTTTTTAAGGAATTTCATAAGAAATGCAAAAATACGAAATTAATTTTTTTAGTTTTTCTTACGCCATATTTTTGTTACTCGTGTTTTTTTGACAAAAACAAAAAACACAATTAGCTACATATATTAAAATCACTTAAAGCATTATGTATGTCAAATTTAGTCTAGAAAATTGTAATAACTTATTAACGGTGTACGGGAAGAGCCGACATCAAAGATTAAAAAAAATGTAAAGTCATATTTCCATTATCCGTATTTTTTGAGAAAAAACTAAAAATGCAGTTACGTTAGATTTACGTATAACATTACTTGTGTAAAATTTAATCGAAATCGTTAGAGTCATTTACGAGAAAATATCAATAAATCCATTAAGATGTACGGGAAGAGCCGACATCCGCGATTTAAAAAAGAGTTAATGTCATATTTTCACTATCTGCATTTTTTGAGCAAAACTAAAAACGCAGTTATGTTAGAACTGCAAACACCATTACGTATGTTAAATTTAATTAAAATCGTTAGAGCCGTTTTCGAGAAAGTTGCAATAACTCCAAAACTTTGTATGGGAGGTATACGTTTAAAGCGAGATATTAAAAAACAAAAAAAAACCAACCTTGGAAATTACAAAAAAATCATCTGTACCAAATTTCAAGAAAATCCCTCAACCCGTTTAGGCTGCAGCTTAATGTACAGCTTTTTGTGACGACGCACCGACGGACGCACAGACCGACGGACGTCATGACGAAAACCACTTTTTCTGACTTCTCCATCATCGTAATGTTAGTTTTGATTAAAACCTCGAATTTTTTTTTTACACGAAACCAATACTTGCCCTATTGAGCAAGTAAAAATACCATCGGGTGTTATAGCAGAGTAAAAATAATAAAAGTACAATTCAAAAAATTCAAGAAAAAATATCATAAAATAAGTTTTTAAGCAAAAACAAAACAAATTTAGTTTCGTTCAAGCGAAAAAAAATTCGTCGAACTCATTTTACTTATGTATGTATTATTAGAACGAATCAGCGAACTAATCAATAATTTGTATAGAACTTTGTTTCACACTTTTTTAAGACCGTTATACGATTCGAGTTCCAGAGTATACTTATTAAAGATATATCGCCGAGGTATTAGAACTACAGCGACGATATGTAATTTTAAATTTTTATATAGCTAAAGGTTATTTAAGGTCCATTTTGCTCTTCATCAAAATTAGTGTCAAATTAAAAGGTATCCAATAAAAACTTCTTTTGAAATTCAGGAGTCACCATACCTATTAGACTTATAAAATAAAAACTATGTGCAAAATATTCTATAATAAAAATGTCAGATTTGCAAGTTTTACTATGGTATTTGCAAATTGCAAAATAAAGATGTTTGCACTTTTCGAAAAATCTGTACACGTTTATATGTAACAGCTATGCATGTTATTTTTTTTGTTGCCCCTAAATCGTTTTCCAATCGTATGTGAACTCTGAAAATCAAGATCTAAAAAAGTAACAAGAAAACACACGATAAAGTTTCAAAATTCATGCATTAATGTAGTTAATTTGTTAGCCATTCCAATATTTCATTCAATTAATAAATTATAAAATAGTTGCAATAAGTTACTTTTACAACATAATGCCCCACCCATCCAACAACCAAAACTTAAATTCGCAATTTGATATCCTAATCTATTGCAATGATCAAGATTAAGCTTATAGTTTTATCATAAAGTTCACCTTTATCGATTCAACCTCTAATCTCCACAATTCACATATAAGAAAAAGCCCAGCCTACACTTTAACAATTAAGTGGGACAACTCATTTGGGAGCTACTTTGTGTTCAAAAGTAGCCCGTTACATGACTAGATGCCTTGTATTGGTCTAATCATAGGTATTTGTAGACACATGAGTATTTTGTGGACAACCATACGGCTGCTGTTGGGGTCGGACAGTGCAGAGCAGACACACCTTCTAAGACAAGACACCAATTAACTGACAATCGATTCCAATTGGATCGACTTATAACTATGAGGCTGGAGTTTAAGCTAAGTATATAGTTTAATCAAAAACGGTTAGCTGTAAATTTTGATGTGCATACAAACAATTTTCGGTGTGGACTGGTTATCTGATGCATACTTCTTGACCATATGCAAATTGCTTTTGCAACATCTTGCTGGCAAGGAAGATTGTTGTCGGTCATATACCTTTTTGTTATTAACGCACATACAGTGGGACAAGTTATATGAAAGATGTGGCGTAAATCGCAGAAAACTATTCAATTCACACTCATTTATAATGACACAAATATCTGTCTCGTTATGAATCAGCCTGCAAAAGTTTTAGCTTACTGATTTTAATCCCGATTTCCACTTCATTTACCCCATTGTACGAGGCGACAACACACGCTGTGCAAATGAACAGATCTTTCTCCTCGACTTCTCTGACAGTATAATTATCACAGCAAGCATCGATCGGACTTCGTCGAGGCGTTCCATGCAGTCGATTCACGATAACTGGTTATAAAGTGGCAAGGATTTATGTGACAGTCAAACCTTTTGGCAAAACAACATACGAGCAATTCCACGCGAGTGAAAACATCCAAATTTCCATTTCATGACATTTTTCCATTCATCATCTTCACTTGCGGTTACGACTGTAGGAATGGAAGAGTTCAAAAGAAACAAAAAAAAAACGAACGCCCCCAGAGATTTTATCTTTACTTTGTATTTTGGCAAAACTATGTTTCTATTTTTGGATTTAAAAAGTCAGAAAAGTAAATTCCTGCTTCACAGTTGTGTTGCCAAAACAACTCCAGGTGTTTAGTCATTTTTCGAGCTAATAGTGCAATCAAGTCTTGAGATTGAAGCCTCTAATTAAGTTAACACTTTATCGGTTTTTTCGTTTTTTTTTGTTGTTGTATTTTTTGCCTATACTTTAGTCATCACTTTAGCAAACAAAATAAATGAAGTTGAATGGCTAAATTGTCAGGTGGTAATTTGCCACTATCTTGTCGATATCTCACAAAACTGATTGCAAATTTTATCCATTAAATTTTTTTTTTTTATTTGATTTTTATCAATTTCAATAAAATGATAAAAAATATTTAATCAAATGTGGAAGTGATTGCTATTAACGGTTGATTTGTGTCTTTCAATTAATTAAAAATAGTATTCATCTTTAAGTCTGTTAATTTATTCATTTGGCAGATGTTTTTTTTTTTAATTCTTACTCTTTGTACGTTTTATCACTTTTAATTGACAGATGAGTTAAGCTTTTGCATGCAAATAAGATTTCACGACTTATAAAATAGTTATTATTATCTGTTAAAAGGTGTGTTAATTATTTTCTTGTTCTTTTTTTTGTAAATGTCCAGAAAATGGCAACTTGAGCCTCACCTTTAAAATACTGAATTAAAAAAAAAGAACAATTAAATGATTGAGTAATACTTATACACTGAAAATAATAAATTTCGTAAAATTACGAAAATCGTTTCATACACTGCATTTTCGTTGGCCCAACGAAACTTTCGTTGGCTCAACGAAAATATGTAATTTTTCGTAATATGAAAACTATCATCAATTAATGAAAACGTTTCATACACTTTTTCTCCCTTTTTAGTGCCAAAAAATCCAATTAAATGAAAAGATTCATCAATTAACGAAAAATTTCATACTCATTTTAAAGAATAAAAATAAGAATTTTTTCCTTACTTTATCAAAGTTTTAATTAATGTCGTTTTCGATTGGAATCACTCAAAGATTCACTCATTCTGAAATCCAATAAAACAGTTTGAATCGCCACTCAATTCTGTTTTTTTTTGTGTTTGTGTTTGTTTTTCTTTGAAATTTAAAATGTCAAACATGGCATACGACTTGAAAAATAATTAATATTTGAAGAAGATTGTACCTAATTTTTAACGAATAAATGGGAAATTCCTTTTGGAAAATATTTTAAAGGCATAATTTATTTGTTTGAAAATAAATTAACAAATTATTTGCAGAAAACAAAAAAAAATTGAATGGAAAACAGAAAAAAACAATGATTGAGTTTTTCTTTGACATGTAAGTATAAATGTATTAGTGCTTCTTGATTCGATTCTGATTTGAAATCGAGAAGAGAATTTCTCTCCTGAGAAGAGTTCTGGCTGTCATTTTCATGCCAATAAAACGGTAGCAGAAGGCTTCTGAATGCTTCCGGACGCTTCTGGACGTCCAATCGAAAACGACATAAGTAACGAAAAAATTCATTAACTTATGAAATTCAACATTAACTAACGAAAATCTTCATAAGCTTATGAAAATTCTTCATATACTAATGAAATATTACATTGGCTTATGAAAAAATACATCATCTAACGAAAGAAATATCGTTGCCTTACAAAAAAAAAAAAAAAAAACGTAGACTTGGGTGCATTTCTGTTTTAATGATTAAAAATTTGATCTTGCTGGATATAGTTCACATTAGGTTTTTGTTTAAAAATCTATGTAAGTTGAGCTGAATATAAAAAATATTTGCGTATCGACAAGGTGTCTCACGATAAGTCAACTGATGAGTCCAAGTGAGCTCCACCGGGTCGAAACGCCATTTTTTGTTTGGACTATATAAAATAATAATTTAACAAGTCCAATAAATATATACTACTAAAAAAATAATTAATCCAACTAAAAGTTTCGTTAGCTAACGAATATTTTTTCGTAATTTAATTAAAATATTCATAAAATTTACGAAAAAATTCGTTAGCTAACGAAAGTTCCTTTCATAAATTCATCAAAAATATCACCGTGTTTAATTTAATTTTACGTTAATCGATGAAAAAATTTCGTTAAGTGATGTAAAAATTCATTAATTCTCCATCAAAAATTTGTATGAAAAATTTTATTAAAATACGACAGTTTTCGTTAATTGATGAAATTCTTCATTAACGTATGAAAGCCATTTCGTTGAGCCAATTAAATTTTTCATCGGCTGAAAATTAATTAAATTTTCGTTGGCTCAACGAATTTTTTCGTTGTATTTACGTAAGGATTTGGTTCAGTGTAGAATGCTAATTAAAGCCATCTCTATAAATTAAGAATGTAATATCTAAGCGGATTAAATGTTGTGTTACTTATTCAAACTCTTACCTGCTGTATTTTTTGCTTAAATAAGATCGTATTTTTGTAAACATAAAAAAATTAATGCTGATAATTTTTTGTTTTCAAAAGGAGATTGGTTAAAATATATTGATGGTTCATAGGCATCAAGATTAAAAAAAAAGACCATGATCATATGGATGAGAGGGTGTTTTTTCTATACTAGTGCAAAAAATTAAGGAAACAAAAAAAAATCGTAATTTTTTTTATTTTGATTTTAATATTTTATTTCTAATGGTAAAATAGCTAAATCGTTGAAACTGTTTAAAAACCAAAAAACTTTCCAATTTTAAAAAAATTGGAAAGTTTTTTGTGAAAAAATTATTATTATTTAGAAAAAGGCTTTTTATTTGGATTCAAAATTCTTTTTGGTTCAAACTTCAATGATTTTTTTTACTGTAATCAGGCATCAAACAAAAAACCATACTTTTGACTTTGACTTTCAACATCTCAACAACATATTACTTTACAAAAAAACTGAAGATTACATTTAAAAATTTCATTTAGTTCTCTACAAAAAAATTAAGTTTACTTAGTTAAACATATGTTTTCTTACATTTGAGATCAATTTAGAAAAGCTATCAAAATAGGCATTTTTTCAGTTTTTTTTTAGAAAATGTACCGCTATTTTATAATAATTATGAGCGATAAGATTAAACTGAGACTTAATTATTGAAGTTTAATATACTTGAAATTAATCTGGATTTACAGATTTATTCATCAAACAGTTTTTCAGTTCAGAGGGTTTGAACTTTTGCGATGAAATAAAACACCACATTTTTGCAACTGTAAATAACTTACTTCTAATCACTTTTTTATGACAAAAATTAAATTCTTTTTTTATAATTTTATTAATATCGTTTAAATTCTAGATGTATCAAGAAAAATTAAGAATTCTCAAAAATAGGAAAACTATCCAAAAATCGTATGGATTTTCAAAATTTAACTTTTTTTAAAACTTTTAAACCTAGAATTTAAACGATATTTATTAATAACATTTAGTAAATCAGATTTCTAATAATTTTTTAAGTTTTCCAGTATAGCTGGAAAAGTTATAGGTACTTTTTGACTCTTTTGAACTTCTTCGTCTCTTCTAGTTCACATTCACTTCTTGCAAAAACTTTTATTGCATTTATTTATGTTTACTTGTGTACGAATGTATTGTAAAGCACACAAATTTTGTATTCTGATGAAGTTTTGGAACTTAAGACTTTAGCATAGAAAAATGAGGTCTGTCGTCTGTCCATAGATTTTCTGTTGAAATTGAGTTCAAAATGGGTTTCCTCCTGGTCGTATCGGGACATATGTACGTTTCTAAAGTACTTTCTAAAAGGTTCTTTTTCTAGCTTTATTGCTGGGAAAAAGAATGTTTGTTTAAGATAATATAAAATAAAAAAATATTGAAGTATCTTTTAGTTATGGAAATTGTTTTATAACTGACCACAATAATGTAATCGCCACCAACAATCTGAGAAAAATATTGGTTGTTTCCAGTTTATTTTTTCCTGTTTTCATTTTTTGTTTTAATTATAACAATGTATCAATTTTGTTTATTAAAACAAGAAATTCTTCCTTCAACGAGACCTTCATTGGAGGTTTCCAGATGTCACTGGTTTTCGGTAAACTGCATGTCTCCACATTTCACAAGACACGACCTCCAACCGAGTAGACACTTTAAAGAATTTCCTGTCAAAATAATTTCTCGTCAAAAGATCTGACATGTAAATTTGCAGTTTTCAAGTCTGAATTCACGTCGTTTTTAATTTAAGGAAATTTGCACAACCAACGCAACGATCTTACTTCTTGTGGTTTGAGGTCGCTATGCAACCACAACTGGTATGATCCAATTGAGAGGTCGTTGCTTGTTTGCGCGTTCAGTGTCCATGTATTTGTATTTTTAATTAGTGCACCAAGAAAATTATTGTCACATGAATTCACATATAGACATCAGAGTGCATTTCTATGTCCAATAAACTGGAGTCAACTAACCTCAAGACTCAAGAGCTATCTATTTGCTATTGCACAACACACAACCCTGATCACACTTTATGATGTTTCGGGGATATAAACTCAGTTACTTTGCAGCCATAAATGCGGTTATAATTACAAGTCAAATACAAACACACAAACACACTGATACTAAAATAAACGGAAATTTAATTTAGTGGATGCGATTATGGCCGCTTAACAACTGCACTTGACTGGCAATGCAAATGCGGCTTTTTTTAAAGCATAACGAAACGCGATGGTAATGTGATATCCGATGTAACCAAAAATTAGTAGCTCCTGCCTTGGGGCTTGTAAGTTAAACACTTAAGACATCGAATGGACGATTTATATCGTTAAACGAGTCCATAAAGCCTTGCCAATGTTGGTAGAGAAGATGTAGTCCATTAATTGAAAGGTGATTAAGTTACGGGCTACGGTATTTGTGCCTGTGCAACAAGTCACAGGCCGAGGTTTATGTTAACATCAGTTTTCCTTAGGGGCCGACTTAAAGATATCGATCTTCTTCCGTTGTTTCATCGGATTTCTTGGAATGTTTGCAATTTTTTCTTTAATCATTTGCAACAAGACTTAACAATTTGCCTTAGCATCATGTTTCTCTTTTCAATACCAGAAGAATATTTTCTCTGGGGAATGGGATATACATATTTCAAGTTCTTTTAACCAGTTTTTTGATACTTTGTTTTATTAATTCTTCTTCATTAATAAAGCATGATGAATCTTGAAATTGTAATAATTTAAAATATAATTGTGCCTCGATATTATCGGGAAGTAATTTTTTTCGGTGTCGTTAATCCTTTTGACCGCGTAATGGGTATTTTTTCGGTATGGAAAAATATTGTTTTGATATTAAAAAATGTTGCCTTGAGATGTTTAAAGGTAAATTATTTATTTTCCTTATAGGGACTTAAAGGCATGTTAATTTTTTGGATTTATAAAAAAAAAAAAAAAAAAAAATATACAAAATAAAACATCATAATCATGCAAGAAATTGATATATTGTTTTCTTTGTAATATAAACAACAAGATTAACCTTGAATTTGATAATTAAAGGTGCATGAAAAATTAGTGACAGACGAATAATTTGCAAATAAAAATATTGTCCTTTGCAACAGGTTCAAGGAAATTTAAAGAAAAGTTAACAACAAGTCGAGGTTTTTGTCAAGTGCACATTTGAGGAGTTTTTTTAATGCTTCAGATTCTTGAAACGTTAAGAAACCAAAGCATTTGTATGAATTTCAGTTATGAAAATAATACAAACTAAGAAAATCTTGAAGCAAATATTTCAAATATTTAAGCATACTTACTTGAGAACTCAACTTGAGTGACAACTTTTGATTCCATTATAATAGGCCTTTTATTTTACGTAAAGATTTCAAAATCTTGAACTTATAAACTACTAAAAAATAAAAATAAAAAAAGTCAAACCATTTTCAAAAAGAGGATAATTTGTTCTTTGACAATCTTTTTTTTTGAAAGAGTGTGAACAAAGATGATAAATGAAAGGTGACATTTTTTCCACAATTATTTAATCCGTGCCAACATACTAAAAAAAAACTAAGAAAACATTGATGAAAAATTGCATACTTCTATGAATTGAATTGAATTATTGTCACTAAACTATTAATCCAGTCAAATAAGGGTTTCACCTCGGAATGAATGCTAATAGAAATTTTTTTTTTTGCTTAATATCTTCGTTTTGGATTTCTATAACATACCTAAAAAGTATAGAAAAATCTAATGTCCGCGAGTCGCGATTTTCAAGGTCAAAGCGGGAAAGGAGACTTTCAAAATTAGCAACAATAGACAATGGTATTATATACAGTGTATCTTTACTTGGATATTCTATAACTTATGTCAAAAATCTAAGAAAATCTCATGTCCGCAAGTCCTAATTTTCCTGGTTTGAAAATAATGTGCAGATTTTAAAAAAATTGAAAAACAACACTTCAGATATTTGTGTCAGATCAACATGAATAAGGGGCATTACTTTTCAGGGATGGTCAGGTTGACTTATTGTGAGTTTTTTTTGGAATAAGTGTTAAAAAATACCCTTAAATCATGTCGCTTATGTTTTTATACATATCGTCGGTCTCATAAGAAAACCTCTTAACTCCCAAAATCAAAATTTTACAGGAGAGACGAAAGAGTAAACAAACAACAGAATAGTTGGGAAGAAACGCGCTGTGCAAAATTTGAATTTAAGTCTATTTAGAGTTTTCGGAATGAACCCAAATTTTCTGGGTTGCTCCGCTGACATATTTTCTAAAGAATAGCATTCAAAAGTCATTTTTGAAAAAAGTGGAGTTACGAGGTTTTCTTATGAGACCGACGATATACAAATTTAAACTTTTCGTATTAATTTTATTAAATCTGCACCTAACTTAGTTTAACCCGTAAAATTAGGACTTGCGGACATGAGATTTTCTTAGATTTTTGACATAAGTTATAGAATACCCAAGCAAAGATAGAAACAAAAAAAATTAGCCTATTAGCACTAATTCCAAATTGTACCAGGATTTTTTTTAGTGCATATCCCAAAATTTCCCCTTTTTTAAAAAAAAATACCAATTTTTCATAGATATGAATGTTTTTTTCATTGCATTTTTTTTATTCCTAATAATAATGGATATGAAAACCTTCTTGCAAAATTTGGTTCCTCTACCATAACTTTTAAGGGTTTTTCGGTAGTAAGTTTGCAACTGTTATAATAATATGGGTTGACAGATGAAAAACTGGTATAACTTTTTTCAGAGACGTCAGATTGTCTTGATTTTAGATTTTGATTTTGGCATCCGCGACTCGCGGACATTAGATTTGTCTAGACTTTTGAGGTATGTTTTAAAATGCCAAAACGAAGATATTGAGAAAAAAAAATTTCTATTAGCATTCATTCCGAGATTTACCCCTTTTTTCACCTTATTTTACTGTATTATATCACTATTTTGGAATTAATCGAAAAAATTTAAACTTCTTCTATTTTTACCGACTTCCAAAAAGAAGGAGGTATTCAATTCGACTGTATTTTTTTTTGATAATTCAATTTAGTTCACTTTTAGCCATAGGAACTATTTAAAAAACCATAAAACACAGTTTTGATCCATGGAAGTCGGTTTTGTTTTTTTGCTAAAAATGATTATTTTATCATTTCTATATGAAAATATTTAAAAAAAAATTATACCATCTAAAAGCTTTATATTTTTTTCTAAAGAATAAAATTATATTTCGAATATATTTAGAAGAATAGTACCTAATGATTTTTTGAAATCACCAATATTTCACGAGAAAAGTGAAGAAATGTAAATTTTTTTCTTTGCACAACATTTTGTCAATGTTTTTTACACTTTAATTTACTATAAATTTTATACAATCTGAAAGATTATTATTTTAGCTCAAAATATTCACCACAGTCGTGTCTGTACATTTGTACAACAACTATAAAAACAGCTGTAATTTTTTAAGCAATCAGGTCACTGAGGTGTATACGTAACTTTTTTGTATATATATTTTTTAAATTTATTTAACTTTTTCTTTAATCTCATCAATCTCATCATCAAATTTGCACACTGAAAACCCTTGCGTTTTACAATAGATCATAGGCAAAAAGAAAACAGAAAGTGGTCAAGGCAAAAGGTGAATATTTGACAAATCTAGTCAACATAAATCTGGTATTGGTCGATGAACTCGAATTTTTACTTCAGTTTTTATTTCTTCCAATTTATAACAAACTTACATCTTCCGCTAACTACGTGTGACGAAATCTTAAATAATAATTTTAATTTTACCCTGAAAATCTATTTCTATTTAAAATAAATAATAATATAATATACAGCTATTGGTTCTAACTCCTTATTAATACAAATCTGTCATAAAAAAATTGATTTATTTACTCTTTTTTTGTGCAACAAATAAATAATATTGCGATCAGTTATTTTTATTTGGGTAATAAATAAAGCGTAATAGTCTCATTTTATCACCAGTTCCCCATTTTGATTTATAATCCTCCTACTTATTGAATACTAATTGCCATTGCCACTTCAATGCGAGAGGCACTATATCATTTTATTTTAAACAAAAAAAAAAAAAGAACCTCCTTCAACCCGAGACACACCTGCGTCTATAATAATTTTGCATATCCAAATTAGGACTCGGCTCCAAACATACAAATTACTCCAAATCTACATAAAAACTCATTCAATTAGCCGATAAAGACATCAAATATCCATTTAATGGAATACACGCTATTGAGGTTATATTTTCCATCCAAACCGATCGTGCATATATTGGCTATGGGACGGGTACTCGGGTATGTCAATAAAACACAAAACAACAACATCATTGTGCCCCGCAATGTGTGTCAACATCAATTCCGACACGAAAAAGGCAACCTTATCAATCCATACCGAACAAAAACGACCGACGAACGGCGTTCGTTATGTGTCTTCGAGCAACGAATGTTGTTGGGCTATCATTTTGCATGGCTCCAGAATTTGCGACTTTATTGTGGCACGTACGAAAAATTCACTCCGTCGTCGTTTGGTTCGGATTTCGATTCGGATCGGTGAGCTCCAAGCAGCTGTCACTGATAAGCCCCATACAAGTGGCTGATGTAATTATTGTTGGAAATGCAAATTACTGCTTGTGACTTTGTTTGTTTGGGGAAAAGCTTATAAAATTTATAACCTTCAACCTTGTTTTGACGATTTATCTTATGCAACTAATTATTCTTAGTTTTCTCATCTTTTTCATTTGTTTGTAATTTATTTACAGGGACACATTAAGGGCATTTTTGTTTTTGTTCGGGACCGCGGTGATTCAACAAAATCGCTTGCATGCGGATTTGTTTTGATCGGCTGTGCTTCGCAACAAAGAGGCCAGCCACATCAGAAACAGACCACATACCGAATATCCACGGAGTGATCACCACCACCCCCGCACCAACGGCACTTATCATAGCCAAACCAGCTATCAGTCAGGGTAAAAATAGCCCCAAAATCCCCATCACCACCACCACCAGTAACAGCAACAGCCATAGCAACAAGACTGCCAACAACGTAGACACAAACGGCAACAGCAACGCCAAACACTTCCATGGTACTTCCATAAACGCATTGGATCCGCCAGATCAAAGTGACAATAAAATAGCCGCCCCGGTTAACGGCTCACCTGCAATCAGGAAGGAATTCGTCGTCGTCGTCGATCAGAAACAACCCCCCAGCAGCGCGTCACTAGAAGCTGCAATATCAACAAACGTTGTTGGTGCAACGTCGTCGTCGGTGCTGACATCCTCCGTCGCTAATTGCAACCCAAATAGCAACAAGGCGGACAAAAATAGTCCCTCAAGCACCGAGGTGCGAAAAATAAGTCCGACAGGTGGACAAAATCCAGATACGAGCGAAGGCAAGATGCAACAGGAACCGAACGCAAATTTTCAGTTCCAGCCCGAGCTGGGTATAGTGAACAACAACGATCCGGTGGTCCAGGCCTCAGACGTACTTACGCACACGCTCATTTATGGGACCGTGCCCACCGCTGCCCAGCAGATTAACACAGATCCGAATTTACAAACCCTCAACTACCTGCACCAGCAAGAGCTGCAGCTACAGCAGCGCTATCAGCAACTGCAGCAGCTTCAAGCCCAAACGCAGGGACTTTTTATTGCGGCTCCACCGTCTCCAATTCACCATCAGACAACATACAGTCCTTTGGGTGATTACAGTGCGACGAAGCGGCTAACCGACCAGATGCAAGGACTCCTCATACAGACAAACAATTGCGAGCCGACTGTAGCCGCCCCGGCCACTCCTATCAACATCATGAGTTCTCCATTTGTGCCATCTACACCGCAGGAGCAGCGCTTCGTGCAGATCATACAAGCCAAGGAAATGAAGATCCAGGAAATGCAAATGGCCCTCCAGTACAAGGATACTGAGATAGCCGAACTGAAATCTCACCTCGATAAATTCCAAAGTGTGTTTCCGTTTAGTCGCAGTGTGTCGGGAGGGACAACAACGCCGTGTGGATTGGCTGGACGGAAGACGGGTCAGGCTGTGCAGAGACAGCGAGCCCAAGGTATTTCTGCCGAACCACAGAGTGAATCGCTGCTGCATGTCACTTTCCAGAAACACGACAAGGACGAAAGGTAAGTTTTTTTTTTGTTTTGTTAAAAAAAAAATAATATACAAAAAGAAACAACAAACAAGCACTTATTGTGAATGAAGATTTTTGTATAGGGTATATAAAGTTTTTTTGGGTGATTTATAGCGCATTCAATGTTTTTTGTAATTTTGTACAAGATTTTTTTTATTTTTTTTAATAGGCAATAAAGCAGAAATGACAAAAATAAAAGGATTTAAAAAAATCACAATTCATTTTTCTAACTTTTTAACTTCGAAAAAATTGTCAATGCAGTTGATAAAATAATGCCAGTGCTATATTTCGATTTAGACAATTTATTTAAACTGTAAGAGTTTTATTTTTTTTAACAACAAACAAATTGTTTGGAATGGGACTCTACTTCGTGGAACTATTGAATCGGAGTGGGAAAATTAAAAAAGAATATTATTGAAAAATTTGCTTTTTTTTTTTTTTTGATGAATTTTTTTATTTTTTATTTCTGAAATTGGAAACGTTCATTTTTACTATAAAATTAATGAGTTTAGGATAACGAAGATTAAATAAATCACTTTTTGCACAGAGTTTAGGAGCTGAAAAAAATCACTTCTAATTATTATTTATTTATTTTGTAGAGTTTTGGGGAATGTTTTCATTCCTTAAAAATGGTTTTAATTTTTGTCATATTAAGTCGTCATTTCAATGATATGAAACATAGCAAATGTCATTGTTTGCCAGAAATACATTAACACAAGTTTAATGTTTTTATACAAAAAATTACAAAATCTTATAAAAAACTTTTAATCTAGTTAAACATATTAAAATTATGTATACATAAATTTAAAAATTTTTTTAAACGTTTAAACAGAATCATATAATTAAACGGCGAGCATAGTTTTTGTGGTACAAATTACCGGGCCCCCAAAAACCGAAGGGGCATAAATTATACACGGAACGAAAGAGAATGACGCGTAGATGTGCAGAATCACATTTTTTTTTACTTTTTATTAACCGAAATAAGGAAATTAAACAAATTAAAATTCGATACAAAATAAAAAAAAAAAAACAAAAACAAAACAAAAACAAAAACAACTGGAATTCTATTGGAAAATTTCCAATCGACTGGAATGAAATGTCATTCATGACTGAATGAATGAATGAAAGCATTCAGCGAAAATCAAAAAACATTAAGGTGGGTTCACATTGGTGCGTTGTTTTAAGATCGCACGTAAACTATGGTTAACTTTCATTGTTTTAGTTATCTAAGTTTAGAAAGTAAGATGTTTGTTTTATTACCATGAATTTTTTTGTTAAAATCGAATTCTATTAAAATCAAGTCTATTACTTTTGTAAACACTTTTGATACCAATGAAATCTATTTTCGTCCTTTTCTCTCTTGAAAGAACATAAGAATTTGTCAGCAATTACATGAAGCCTCAAGAGGCGCGACTCTTTTTAAACATAATGAGTGCAAAAGAGAAAAAAGATGAAAGAAAAAATTATCCGACCGGAGAGTCGTGGGTCGTGAGTCCGAGACTCTTTTTTGACGTTTCTTTTTTCAACATTCCCTCACATTTCTTTTTGCTTCTTGGTGCAATACAACAACAACAAATTTTAATTCAAAAGATAAATGTCAAATTTGAGTCCTTGACTCAAGAGGCATCGTGTAATAGTACGCGCCTCACAGAATGATTACACACCCGACAAACAATTTTGGTTCTATAAAGCTTTACAGATGCAATTGTTGCTTCTTTAAAGCATTATAGAAGCAAAATTGTTAGTAGGGCAGCCACACAAAAAAAATATAAAAGTTCTGACCTGGGATTGCGACTAAATTCACATAGTTTTTGGGTCGCTGAAACCGAATCCGAATTACGTTTTGCTCCATCACGTCAGGTTTTCGAGATAACCTCATAAAATGTCACGAAAACAAAAAAATTTGTTTCTCTGATCTGGATGTGCGAATATGTTAATCATATAGTTTTTGGATCACTGAATCCAGATTCGAAGTCAATTTCGCCCTATCACGTCAGGTTTCTGGGATATCCTCAAAAAAATGTCAAAACCAAAAAAACAAAAGTTTTTACCTGGGGTTGCGACTAAATTTTTCATATAGTTTTTGGGTTGCTGAAACCGAATACGAAGTCTATTTTGGCGTATCACGTCAGGTTTTTGAAATATCCTCAAAAAATGTCTAAACTCAAAAAAAAGTTCTTATCTGACATTTTTTGAGGATATCTCAAAAACCTGACATGATACGCAAAAAGAACTCGGTCTGTTTTCATGTTCCTACAAGCTAAATGAAAAAAAAAATGGTGTGAATGACAAATTTGAGTGAAGTTGGTGGAGGTTGAATGATTGACGGATGGAATTTGAACGAATGGAACATGAAACAGGTTGAATTGAATTGAAATGCAAGGTGCAAACACAATGCCCTTAAGGAGATTACACTTTGCATTTTCTTTTTCGATACTTTTTTTTACGTAGTTGAGCGTAGTTAAAACGTAGTTCAACAATATCTAAATCAGGCTTAAAATATATCAAAAAGTAGGTATATTATATATTCCTGTGTAAAAAGTGTAGTTAATCGTAAGAAATCAACAACAAATACTATAAAAAATAAAGAAACTATTTTGGTATTATTGTGTTCAAAATTGTTGCAAATAACAAAAAAATAAAGAAATTGGCACTCGAATTTCGAGGGCTGGGTCGGCTAGTAATTATAATTAAAATTTAATAGTTTTAAATTTTTTTCTTAAGGTTGAAGATTTTATATTAAATTTTATAATTCAATTAAATTTTTAAGTAAATTTTTCTACGTTAGGTTTCTTTTAATGAAAACATTATGAAATTTAAGTTAGCAATGTATTAATTTTCTTACATCAAGTGTCCATTAGGGCTTATTTTAGTTCGTTAAACTCTATCTTCCATGTTTTGTCAATGAACTCACGTTATCTAGCGTTTTTATCAATTTAACAGTGTCGTCTGTAAACGAAGCAGAGAACACTACCTTTTGGTACCGCAGGCACTATATTTTAAAGTGCAAGTACTCTTTATAATGTAAAATGCGGAACATTTTGTATATTCCTTAAGAATTGTATTGAATCCAGGGGCGTACACTCCATTGGGTCAAGTAGGGCGGTGCCTCGGGCCCCCGACACGCCAGGGCCCCGACTGGAGACAATGCAGGGAAGTCAAGTTATTATAAAAGTAACGAGGCAAAAATGTAACATATTTGACATTAACCACTTCGGACACAAGAGAGACAAATTATATTCTTCATTGCAATGCATACTGAATTGGTAGCCAGCCACATATCGTCGGCCTCATAAGGAAACCTCGTAACTCCCAAAATCAAAATTTTACAGGGAAGACGAAAAAGTAGATAGACTACAGAGTAGTTGAGGAGTAACGTGCTGTGCAAAATTTGGATTTTAAGTATATTTAGAGTTTTCGGAACGACTTCAAATTTTCTGATTTACTCCACTGACATATTTTCTAAAAAATGGCATTAAAAAGTCATTTTCGAAAAAAAGTTGAGTTACGAGGTTTCCTTATGAGACCGGGGATATGTAATATTTCATCTAAAAAAAAAATACTACCTCAGGGGTCCCAAAAAAAATTGTTTTGTTTGAAAAAAAAAATATTACTTGAATAATCTTAGAAAACAACAAATCATACATCAGGGGCTCCCAAAAAAATGCAGGGCGTATGCCTATACGTACTTTATTATTTGTTCTTATTTTCTATATCAAAGGGGCCCCCAATATCAAAGGAGCCCAAAAATTTAATCTTGCCCCGGGACCCCGGCAACTCAACGTACGCCCCTGACTGAATCCACCAGGCAGAACTTTCCTTAATTTAAATTTAGTCTTTGTCTCATATATTTTCAAAATCTCCATCCAAAAAAAAACACCTATATAATTTTCGTAAAGAACTTTCTTATTGACATTTATATATCGTGGGCGGAAAACAAAAACAAGTGACAAAAAGGAAATTTTACAGGGGACGATTTTTAAGTTTCAAATTGATTGAAAGCGAATTTTTTTTGCTCGTCGGTAATTCGAGTTATGTTTTTTGTAAAGTTTGTTCTTTGTCCTTTTGAAAAAAACCATATAAACTCAATTCATTAGTAAAGACATACTATTTTTTAATATTTTTAAAAACTAAAAACTCAAAATTGAACATAGAACAATTCCTATACAAGTACGCACTTTCCTTAAATAAAAAGTGGACTTAGAACAAAATATGATGGGACTTAAAACAATTAAGAATACTCGTGTCTCATTTTCAGAAAGCTACCTACCTGTTTTTACTGTGCATCATTATCTCATTTTCGGTAAAAAGTGGATTTAGAATGATTTTGCTTTCCGCCGACGATATGATTCTATGCACTTGATCAATATTGATCAAAAAAAAAAATATTCCACTGACAAAAAATGTTATATTTTTTTTTTAATCGACATTTTCAATATTTTTAAATTTTTAAATAATTGAATTTTCATTGAAAGTTTCTGCATTTATTGCCCATTATTTTCAGAATTTTAAAAACCCGAAAAACTAATGCTGTCTTCAAGAAAAACATTAGATATTCGATCAAAAAGCAAAAAAAAAAAAAAAATAGTGGTAGGTACTCTTTTACAAAATATTCTTTGATTCATAGGGTATCATACAGTAAAATTGAAGCAAACTTTAGCTTTTCCGTATTGTATTTTTTGTCTCTTTATAAACCCAATAACGTCATCATAGTGTTAACAACCAGTGCACCCATCCACACTACAAGTCTACTACTGCACTGACAGTTTTATTAGCTTTCAATCGTTATACCTGTCGTGCACTGTAGAGTGTGTGTTTGTGTGTGGGCAGATGCAAATAATTTTATTATTATTCATATACGCCATATTCGCCGTAGAGCACGATGCTTTTTAATAAATAGCCGATCATTTATTATTATTATTTTTTTTTATTTTTTTTCCAGAGCTCGAGAGAAAAGTGCATTTATTTATTCCGGCAGATTGTTTGTATTTTGATTGGCGCAATGTACATATTTTTAAATTCTTTATTTTTTTCTCTCTCTTGACTAAACTATGCAAGCAATTGCGCGTTGCTGCAATGAAAAATGTGAATTGTTATTATTTCTGAATTTTTAAACAAATTATTTTTTTTTTTTTTTTGAGTCTTGTATTGTTTCAGTCTGAATGAGGTGACCACACTTGTGTGTTTGATTAAAATTGAGATTATGTCAAAATGCTTATGAGAAACAGTAATGATTTTTTAGGTTATTGAATATCCTTCAATTATGATTTGAAGGATTCTTAAGGATTGGAAGCACTTTAAGCTTCAACAAAGAATTAAAACCCTGTCTTGAAAGGCTGCAATAGAAAGTTTTTTTTTGTAATGTGTAAATGGTCACCCTAATGGAAATTTTACGGATCTTAAATCATCTTAGTATAGAGGTGTGGTGTCAAAACATGCAAACTTTAGATAAACTTGGCGAAATAAGTACCCCACAGTGCGCGAGGCAAAAATGTGTTTATAAAATTATTTTCTTTTGACTTTGTTTTTGCTTTTAAATTTGATGCAAAATTCGCCAAGAGGCGAACAAAATTTATCAAGAATAATTAATTTTTTTGCTTGTCAAACAAGATTTGGATTGGAGCCAGCCTCCAAGACACACGTAACCCCCCCTTATTTTTATTAATTGGCCTCTGTGGTGTGGCTAATAACAAGAACAACAAAATTTATATAAACATGGGTCTCATCCAGTCTTTGGATAAGGCAATTTGCTGAATGTAACTTGTTCTATTCTCGCGATTTTCCAAAAAAGAAACTTGTTACATTAATCAGACATCGCATGCCAACAGCAGTTTGAGCAGTGTTCGACTCAGCTTGTCGAGAAACACCTTTTCGACTACTCCTTTAACACAACGCAATCTTATCTTGTTTAATGAAAGACCACCAACAGGGGTCGCTACAAGTCTGATTTTTTTTTTGGCAGTTTTGGTGATGCATATAAATGAGTCCATAAGTGTGAGGCTTTTGAATGCTCGTGTCGGGCTAAAACATGCGGTGACAATATTTGAATAAAATTGACAAATTATTTATTTTTTCAGTTCATGTTGTTGGATAGGTACGTGTCTATGAGGGCAACAACTAAAATTTGCATTCTTCCAGGGGTAAAATGTGAATTTTTGAAAAAGAGAAAAAATTAATAATCAAACTTTGTTGCGTGTACGCGTAAATGTGGGTAAAAATGTAGGCCATGGACCCACATTGCAAACTTGTAAAAATGTACACAGAGAGAAGATTAGTTTATAAATTAAACTCCAAAATGCAATATCAAATATGAGATGACCGCTATCATGCAAGTGTTTACTTATAGCACATTTCTTCTACTCTGAAACATCTCTTTTTACGATTTTGAATAGGTACATTACTCCGCAACAAATATCATGCATAAATAAAATTAGAAGAAAATTATAATAAAAAATTAGAAAAAAATAATCATCTCTCTTAAATATTTATCAGTATTGGGGTAAATATTGGGTTTTTTTTTGACATTATGACCTTTGTTAATTTGTATGGGCTTCGCTTTCAATTCATTATAGTAAGAACCAGAGCTGCCGAAATCACTACACTCAGAGAAAAAAAATAGTCATATATATGTAACTATTTTCATAGTTAAAATCGGGATAGCTATTTTAAATAGTTAAAAATTGTTATTTGTGACTATTTAAATAGTCAGATTTGTGTAACGTGGGAGGGGTGTAATCTATCTCCCGTCTTCCCCCCCCCCCCCATAGGCGGGAGGAAATTATATAAAAAATGAAAAAAATACCTATTTAATAGTTTTTTTTTACTTGCGATAAATAGTAGGATATCCCGCCATAGGACGTCTTACCCTCATCGTTATTATATACCAGTTGAGAGTTATATTTTCTGAAAGGTAGTGTCTAAGGAAATAAAATGCACATGCCTAGCGATATCCTGTCAAGGCATAGGAATGCCAAGCCTTTATGTTTGCGTAATTTTGAATACGCGTCCCTGCTTATATGGCAAGCCTACGAGTTCTAAAAAAAATAATATCTCATAGGAAAGGAGTCTGGGCACTTTTGTATGGGACGTGGCCCATCGGTGTAACACATTGTGACATACGTCAAATGAAAGGTCTCGATGAGTGTATTATTTGTTTATATGGGCAAAAGTCTGTATCTCGTGCAGGGAAAGTGCAGTGATGCATTTTATGCTCAAAAATGTATGTAATAAAATTCAGAAAAGTATACATTTTGACTTGATGCTCGATTAAATTGATTCAAAA
Source organism: Episyrphus balteatus (assembly GCF_945859705.1). NCBI lineage: Eukaryota > Metazoa > Arthropoda > Insecta > Diptera > Syrphidae > Episyrphus > Episyrphus balteatus. The sequence goes on along the minus strand of NC_079134.1, from coordinate 2,105,169 downwards.
ACATAACATAACTGTGTTGGAAGTTCAATTGGGCTAATCCATCACCAGTTTTCACCCATGACTTAATGCATTTTTCGATTTTTTTAACACTTTTGTATGGGACGTGGCTCATTAGTGTAACACATTGAGACACACATTAGATGAAAGATCTCAATGAGCGTGTTATTTATTTGTATGGAACGAAAAGACTCTATCTCGTGCAGGGAAAGTGCAGTGGTGCATTTTATGCGCAAAAATAAATGTAACACATTGAGACTTACATCAAATAAAAGGTACTGATGAGCGCATTATTCCATTGAATGGACACAAAACTCTTTCTCGTGGAAGGTGGAGTGTTGCATTTTATGTTCAAAAATGTATTTCAGCTTATTTTACATGTTTGTGTTTTTAGAACAAAAAAAGGTATGGTTTGGAGTTTAAATTGCATTTTTGAAAAATTAGTCACAACCATCGTATATTTAAATTACTTTCGAACCAACAAGGTAGTTCCGCACACGACTTCAAAGTACAGAAAATCATATACTAACTCAAACATTTTTTGGTATTGCATTTCATAAATCCATAAAAACCGATAAATTCATTTTTTTTTGCAAATGAGAGCAGTTGATGGATTAGTCCAACAAAACAAAGTTATCTAGTCAAAATGTATGCTGTTCTGAGTTTTATTACATACATTTTTAAACATAAAATGCATCACTGCACTTTCCCTGCACGAGACACAGACTTTTGGTCATATAAAAAAATAACAAACTAATCGAGACCTTTCATTTGAAGTATGTTTCAATGAGTTACACAAATGAGCCACGTCCCATACAAAAGGGTTTTAAAAACCGAAAAATGCATTGCGTCATGGGTGAAAACTGGTGATGGAATAGCCCAATTGATCTCCCAATACAGTTATGTAATTTTTGGAACAAAGTTAATCGAGCGTCTAGTCAAAATGTATACTTTTCTGAATTTTTTTACATACATTTTTAGACATAAAATGCATCACTGCACTTTCCCTGCACGAGATACAGACTTGTGCTTATACAAAAAAATAGTACACTCATCCAGACCTTTCATTTGATGTATGTCTCAATGTGTTACACCAATGGGCCAAAATGCCCACTCTCCTTTAATTTGAAAATTTTAATTTTCAGTATTTTTTTTAAATTTGAAGTTTGAGTAGAGTACCTGGCACAGAACAGATTTTTTCAAAAATGATTTTCTGCCAAACTGCCAATTGTATTTCAACGAAATTTTTTATGCATAAGCATTTACATATATAATTTTAATATATGTAAGTCACAAATTTAAAAAAAAATAATTTTTTTTTTTGAAAAAAAAAAACAAATTTTTATTTATTTTTTGAATTTATATGTTGATTAGTGATTACCTCAAAATGGCTTAAAAATTGTATTGTAAAACTTTTTTTCCAAAAAATTATTTATAAAAAATTAGTTTTTTTTTTAATAAACGGCTCAAACAATTTTGATTTTTTTTTCTAAATATGTATCTTAATATGTATATCAAATAAAACTGCATACTTGTTTTGGAGGGCAATTTGATTTCAAATGTTACATTATTGCTTTGAAAAACGAATTTTATGTTTTTATTATTTATTTATTTTTTTTTTTTTCAATGTAAATTTCTATTTCTATTCTATTCTATTTAAGAGTCTTAAACATTTAAGCAGCTTTAACTCCAAGAGCAAGTTCGTGCGACCCAATCGTGCATTTAATTTTATGTTTTGATTCAAAAGAAATAAACTGATAAGCCAATTTAAAGGGCTCCCAGAATTTAGCTTCATTATTATCCCAAATACTTATGATGGCTTCGATTAGTGATGGGAACTATTGAATGATTTGAACTATCGATAGCTAGTAACTGAATGATTCGAACTATCGAATAGTTCATTCATTCATTCGAATAAAAACTACCGAATAAACTATCGAAAAAACTATCTAATAAAAACTATCGATTAAACTATCAAATAAAAAAAAATTATTTGAATGAAAAAACTATCGTTTAAGAAGATTATTCGAATGAGAAAACTATCGAATAAAAAAAACTACTTAAATAAAAAAAGGATTGTATAAAAAAAGTATTTGAATGAAAAAATTATCGTTTAAGAAAACTATTCGAATATAAGAAAACTATCGTATAAAAAAAACTATTGGAATGAAAAAACTATCGAATAAATAAAAACTTTTCGAATGAGAAAACTATCGAATAAAAAATGATCGAATGAAAAAACTATTCGAATGAAAATAGTAACTAAATGAATGAATGAATGAATGAATGATTTAAAACTATCGCATGAATGACTATTTTACAACTATCGATAGTTTGATAGTTTTTGTTCGATAGTTATCATCACTAGTTTCGATTAAATACAGTTTTTCTAACATCTCGAATAATTTCTGCTTTTAAACATTTTTCACTTAAAAATTTGTTTATAATAAGTTTCGCGATGTCGGATTACGTCTTAAGTAAGCTACTTTGAACTTCTCTGTCCACTAAAAAAATTTCATATACTCGCCTAAAATCTTTATCAATGTAAATTGGGTTTTTTTTCGACATTATGACTTTTGATAATTTAATTTTCAAGACATGGGTTTTTCACATTCATTTCGCATAATCGGAATCAGAATTTTGTCTTTCAAATATATTTTAAACTCCCGATGAAATTACCTTGAAGAAACTGATTAAATATTCATATAAATATGGCCAACATTGAGTGAATAACGTTATATTGTTTTGTGCAATTGTTTAGTCAAGAGCGTTCTTGTGTCCGGTCAATCAATAAAGTCAACATTTTTATTGCCTTTCTTTCTTTTAAAGAAAAAGAGGCTTTCGAAATTTTAATCCTGCAAGTTGTGTGTTTTATTAGCTCGGTAAAAAATGGTGCTAAAAATTTTTGTGTTACTCTTTTTCTTATTTTATTCCGGTAAATTAATTTGAATTTCGGGCTAAATGCAGATTTTGTAATTATTTCTTTTAGTTTCAATAGGAAATACCAACAAAATAAATTATATTTTCAATTGGCGACAGGACCCCTGTCCTTTTTTATGGGACCGCCCGAATCATACTTTATTGGTGCCCCCTAGTACATTTGAATATGGAAATACTATATTAACTGGTACCCGACATCACGTAATACCATTTCAGGTTCTGCGTAATTTTTTTTCCTTTGCTGTGCAACGAAGCAGGGAAGCGTCCCGAATCGGGGAATATTTATCTGCATACATTTCTACAATAACGGATCAATTAATTGACAGAGGACAATCTGTCCAGCGTCCAGAACCGATTCCCACTGACGCTGAAGCTGTTATCTTCATTGATCCAATGGAAGAAATGTTTGCATCGCTAACATGGTTACCCGGTAATATATTTCTAGGGCCTGCGCCGCAAAATCGTCGCCGTGACGATCCCCTGAACCAAAGAGGTGGAGACCCGGGTAACGCATTCGAGCAGTACGCAAATAGAATAATCAGAGATGAAGCACACTTTACTGCTCTGGAAAATCTGAATCGCGATATGCAACTTTATCTCAATAATCCCTTAAATTTTGATTTATTTTTTCAAATAATGCATAATTTAGATATTGTCAACAGAAGAACTACCCCTTTTCCTTTCGATGCACAGGATTGGGAAAAAGTTAATGGAAAGTTTGTTATTCGAAAGCCATCTGAAAGACATAGAAAGAAACGATACGAAGACCAAATTCCACTACCGCCAGTTGAACCCGACTCGGAGCCATCATCTGATGATGATCCTTTCGATTATTTTGTTGGATTCTGTAGAGCGGTAGAGCGACAATTACCGAAGAGCAATATTCCGCTCCAAAACAAATACATAAAAGTAAACGATAAAATGGAATTTGGTTGTCCCAAAAACACCTACATTATAGTAAAACGAGCAACCTTACAAATCATGCCTTGGCCAGTCTATACTTTTTCTCTTGGGCTAGCATGCCTTACGGGAGAGTGTTCAAAACAGGACGGAACCGATACATTTAAAAGGTTTTGTGACAACAAGAGGTCATGCGTATTTTCTACGAATGAAACCAAAGGTTTGGATGTAGAAATAGATTATTATTGCTCGCATGTATTAACACCTATCAAAGAAAGAAAAGAATTGGAGGTAAAAGTCAAAAAGTAGAGAAAAGTATAAGTTACAATTTTTTTTTTTCAGAAAAAATTTCGCTGGAGTTCAAACGAATTTGAACTTAATTGCCCCTTGAATTATAACATACGGGTGGACAAAGCAGTGAGACACAAGTCCCTTCTTTTTAGTTGTTTAATTGATGATTGCAATGAAAAGGACATCACAACAATATTACGGGAATATTGCAACGGAGAAAATCCATGCAAAAACAGTATAGAGGATTGGGGCTTGCAACCAATAACCGTAGATTTTTCTTGTATTCCAAATGCATCCATACTTGTGTGATGCTAATAACCAGGACGAGTATAAAAGCTGCCGTTCAATGATTGAATGTTTAGGAATGTAAACCCCAGTTTTTGGGGTATAAACATTACACCAATAAAGTGCCAATCATTTTAAAATTCAAAACATAAAATAAACTTGCACACTTGCTCTTACAATTAAAATTCTTAAAATTTTAAAAACTTTTATAAACAAAATTTGGTAAATGTATTCAATATTTTAAAAATTTAAAACAAATAAAATTCGTTCTTCAAATGAAATAAACAACTCTTTAAATTAAATTGAGCTCCAAAAAAATGTATGCAATTAAATTTCTTTTATTAGACGCATTTTTAGAAAAAAATGTTCCAAAATCGTGAGAGGCGTTTTTTTTAATCTAATTTTGTATACCTAAATAATTTATTGAAAAAAAAAAAAATAAAGTTGGCACGCCATTTTGTAGCAATTTCAATCAACATCTCAAACCAAAATTTCAAAAAGCAAAAATTTCAAAATTTTTTTAAATCCAAAAATAATTTTTTAAATTTAATAATAATATTTGCGTATACAGGGTGTCCCAAAAGTAATGGATCAAACGAAATATGCTGATAGGCCAACTTAAGGGCTCTCAGAATTTGGTAACTTGTTCATCCCAAATCTTTACGGTTTTCGATTTAATGCAGTTTTTGTGAAATTTCGAAAAATGCCGACTTTGCATCAGTATTTTGCTTCCTCCGCTCATAATTGATTTTTGTTTTTAACAATTCTTCCACTAAAACATTGCCTAATAATAGGAAATAATTAATTAATCAAAATATTTTTTATTTCACACGCCATTTTGCTGCAAATTAATTAACAGTTCCATGTTTTATAAAAACTCAATTTCTTACTTTTATTTCAGAGCAGCATCCCGAAAAAAATTTGCATGGTGCGATACTGGTTTATTATTTTAAAAACTTGCCGTGTTATTGCAGTTTTCAAAAATGTATACAAATTTCCAAAGTTTAAATTAGAACGAAAGATATTACAATTTAAATGTAACAAAACAGGGGTTTTCAGAGAAGAATAACAAACAAAAGTCGAGACTTTTATTCAAAAAGAAATAAACAAACAACAGTCGAGAAAATGGGTTTATTTTTCTTTGTTATTTTTCTCTGAAAAGCCCTGTTTTGTTACATTTAAATGGTAATATCTTTCGTTCTAATTTTAACTTTGGAAATTTGTATACATTTTTGAAAACTGCAATAACACGGCAAGTTTTTAAAATAATAAACCAGTATCACACCATGCAAATTTTTTTCGGGATGCTGCTCTGAAATAAAAGTAAGAAATTGAGTTTTTATAAAACATGGAACTGTTAATTAATTTGCAGCAAAATGGTGTGTGAAATAAAAAATATTTTGATTAATTAATTATTTCCTATTATTAGGCAATGTTTTAGTGGAAGAATTGTTAAAAACAAAAATCAATTATGAGCGGAGGAAGCAAAATACTGATGCAAAGTCGGCATTTTTCGAATATCACAAAAACTGCATTAAATCGAAAACCGTAAAGATTTGGGATGAACAAGTTACCAAATTCTGAGAGCCCTTAAGTTGGCCTATCAGCATATTTTGTTTGAGCCATTACTTTTGGGACACCCTGTATATAGATGATTTCGTTGAAATCGAGTTAGTAGCTTGGGAGAAAATCTGGTTCTACTGTAAGTACCAAGATAGAACTTGTTTTTAAAACTCAAATTATGAATTTTTTAACGAACATTCGAAATCGGTAGGTACATGACAGGTACCCTTTTTACTTTTGTTAGAACAAAAATAAATTCAATTCCAAAAAATTCTCTGGAGAGTTTGATGTAAATCGGTCTATCCGTTTAGGCTGTGGCTCCTTAAAAGGGTCAAAATAGCCAGTTTTTCAAAAGGTCGTATCATGATCGCACGAGCCAAAAAAGTGGTCAAAATGCGACTTATGTCGCACAGCGGCAACCCTACAATGAACCAATATCATATCTTGTTAAGTGAAAGACCACCAACAGGTGTCGCTACAAGTCTGATTTTTTGGCAGTTTTGCTGATGAATATGAATGTGTTCATAAGTGTGAGGTTTTTGAATGCTCTCATGTCGCGCTAAAACATGCGGTGACAATATTTTTAAAAAAATTGACAAATTACTTATTTTTCCAGTTAAAATTGTTGGTTAGGTACGTGCCTATGGGGGCAGTAACCAAAATTTTCATTCTTTCAGGGGTAAAATGTGTATTTTTATAATAGAGAAAAAATTAATAATCAAACTTTGTGCGTGTAGCCTGTGCGCGTAAATGTGGGTAAATATGTAGGCCATGGACCCGCAGCAGTGCAGACAGCGTACACAGAAATTTGATCATTATGAGGCAAACAGCTAAAAATATTTTGTGACAGTAAAAGCCAAAAAAAAAACGATAATTCTATAAATTGAAGTTAAAAAGGTAGAAAGAGAGGGGGACTTCTGAACTCACAGTTCAAGTTTGTCGAACATAAAATTAAAATATAAAAAAAAAAAATTAAAAAATGCAAAACTACAAACAACTCGTAAATTATCTGTCGATTGCAGTTAAACAAAATTCGGTTTTAATTTCTGCTGTGATTTATGGAGTCACCAGTCACAGTGATATGGAGCTGTGGTAAATGTCCAGGTGTGTCTTTTTAACTGTGACCAGATATAGTCTAGTCGAAAAAGACACCGAATTCTTGAGAGTTTCCTGATCTAAAAGTGCGTTGTGGGCATGGCAAACTTTGCATTTAAATCTTTATATCCAGCGATGACTTCATCTACTCTTTGGTACGCTTGCATGAGATAAGATCATTAATTGAATCCTTGCTTGAATGTATTTTACTTTGTCAAGTTGTAAACTTATTTGTCTGGAAATGAAAAAAAAAGGAGCAATTAAATTTTAATTGGAATGCACTGTTGAGTGGATGCAGTTAAATTAAGTTGAGTAAATAAATTAGTGGTCCTTTAGCAAAAATTAGCCTCGCAATCAATTGACTTTAATGTTGAGGAATTTTACAAGAATAATGTGATTGGTGAGAAATTGTTATTTATTTAAGGTTTGGATTTATTTCCGAAATGAAACAATGAAATGTAACTGCACCCATGTATGATATTCATGCATGACAAAATTTGTTTTAAGGTCAAAAGATAAATTAGATTTATTCACAAAGTTTTCCATTCAATGAATTTTAACCTAATCAAATAAGGTTTTACAAATTAACATTTGGGGGAGGTTTCAAACATTAAAAATAAAAAAAAATGCGTCAAGCCTCACCTGGAATTTTTTGAAAAACTAACAACAAAAACCTTGCTTGACCTTATCGCTCGATAACAGCATAAATCACTAATGAGATTGTTACTTTTATTCGTGGATTTTTGCATTTTGTCACTCCCACCACTTGCTAAAAAGAAATTTTAAAATCACTTTTGTTCATTAACGAGGTTTTGAAACTAAAAATGTTATAAATAATTCGTGCAGATTTAGATATGTTTTATATAAATATTAAAAATAAGCCAATGTCTTACCCTTTTCTCTTGAAATGAATAAAGAATGCATCCCATAATGTATGAAGATGGTATTTTAGTACAGTTAATGCGTTCCCGGAATGAATCTATTTGAACCTATATCAAGGTTGATGTTATACTTAAAATTGGTTAGATTTATTACTTTGCTAGATCAGATGTCGTCCCGAAATTCGAATTTACTTTGAAAAAATCGTTTGAAGTTCCATCTACTTTGTTAGTCAATGGTTTCGTTCACGAAATGACAATTTTTCGTACAAATTTAAATTAAATATTGATTGAAAATTAATTGAATTCAGAAACGATTACGGTTAAGTTGTATAGCAAAATTGTGAAGAGAACTATTTTGATAAATTGAAGGAACACAAAAACTTTCATTCTAATTTAATATGTATATTAATCTTTAATCTTAGCTTTTATTTCAAAATTCACACTTGATTTATAACGCTAAATAAAATTATTGAATTTATTCAGTGAAATTAAAACCGAGTAAAAGACAAATACATTCGCAATTTGATAAACGAGAGATAATTTATTTCTTTAAGTTCATCAGAAATATTTTTTTCTGCTTAACCAACAAACACTGGTTTTATCCAATAATTTGTAATTAAAACTGCTTGTGCCATGCAAGACTTTGTATTTCAACACAAGAATTCATAACCATTTTTAACACCCAACATCTGTTTGAATGTCCTCCAACAAAAAAAGAGAGAATAGAACTTTGACATTGAAACAATTAATTTTTAATTGAAATGCTTTCACAATCACTTCGAGTTGAGTGGGATTAAGTTATTTTATTTTTTGATTAGATTCTAAAATATTGAGTATTTTTGAAAGAAGTCCTTTTTTAAATGCAATAGGTAACTTAACTTAACTTGGACTATTATTGTTTTTTTTTTTTTAAGTCATTTTAATTTTTATTATGTTAAAAAATATTGTTAAATTTGTAGCTTTTATTGATAAAAACATTTTCATTTCCTTTTTTGAAAAATTACAGAACGGAACCAACAAATTTAAATGATTTTTCGAACTTAATTCATTTTAACTAACAAACTCAGCCCCATTAAATCTTTATAAAAAAGCAGTTTAAAAAGGATACATTTTAAAATTTGTATACGATTTGAAAGTTTAAAATATAATCGAGAGTGAATAAAGTTAAACAAAATTGGTTCAAGCGAGCGGGTCAAAATTCAGACTCAAAAATTCTGGTTTTCAAAATTCTGATTTTTTAACGAAAATTCTGTTTTTAAAAAGTCTGCTTTTTTCTATTCTGTCCTTCAAAATTTTATAATTTTATTTTTCAAAATTCTGCCAGTATACTATGAAGATATGTATGCAAATTGAAAAAAATATGTATATTTAAAAAAAATTTTGCATATTCTGTAAGCATATTTTCTTACTAATTTCACAAATATTTTTTAAAATGCACATAAATTGACATACTTACACAACTCAAATCTATAGACACATACAACCAATTAAAAACGATGTCATACCAACCAAACATTCTTTTTCTTATTAAATTTTATTAATTTTACTTGATAAATTAATAAATTTTTAATTATAACATTTTCTTTATTTTTAAAGTTATTAATTTATCAACAAAAAATAAGAAAGCGAATAAAACAAACAAGTAAGTGAGATGATGTTTTACAAAATTCTACAAAAAAATAAAATAAATGTTATACTTTCCAAACCCTTTTTTAATTTTTTGTCGAATTTTATAAAACAGAAACGAAATCGGGTTATTTCAAAATTCTGTATTTGCATGAACAAGTTTTATATGAATATAATTCCAGTATTCCATTCATCTATTCTTTTATTTCGTATTTCACAATTCAATGTATTTAGAACTCTACGTTTTACGTTTTAGGTTAACGAATTCAAATCATATAAAAAAATAATGTAAATGCAAAAATTAATTTTGAAACACAGAATCAAGGATTACGAAAAGTTGAAAATACAGAAATACGGTATGTACAAAATGTTTAAAAACAATTTTTGGCACTTGTGAACCCAACCTCATATGGACTTTTCACAAATTACTGCAGAAATAAAAACAAATACTTTAAGACCTTTCGAAAATTGTGGGTGGGTCAAAAAACCACTTTTTCGAATTTCAAATCCTAATAGCGCGGAAAAGTTGCGAACGGTGAAGACTAAGAAGGGTTTAAAAAATAATCAAAATCGGTTAATATCTTCTGCCTACGGTTTGACCTTGAAACTTGAAAAAAAATTTGACCACAGTATCGTGTTATTATTTTAATGTAATAGCTTTAGACAGCTCTTTTATGTGCTAAATATTAAGTAGAAAAAAAATTGTTCAAATTGGGTAAGGACTTCCGGACTTCAGGCGTTTTGAAATTTGTCGAAATAATGCAAAATTCCTATTTTTACGATATTTTTTCATTTATATGGACCATTTGGTAAATTATTATTTTTACCAAATAAAAAGTAAAAATGAAGTTCACACAATCAGTGAAAGTCATGAATTCGCTGAAGATTTAAAAATCTGTCGGCCAAGCTGGCTTTGACTATTTTTCTCATATGTATTACCTATCTTAAATCAGCCAATTGTTACTGGGTTATTCCTCCCTTTTTTCAAGTGCGTAGGTTTATTCAACAGTCTTGTAAAATTTTATTTTTATTAATTTTTTCTTCTCATTCTTATCAAATATATTGATTTCTGTTTTAAAGGTAGACCCCCAACCTAACCAGGGTTAAACAATGAGAGTCTACGAAGCATCCAAACCTGTTGCTTCTGTAATTCTTGAAACAAAAAAGACCACTCCTTTGCACGTTTCATTGCACATATCTGCTAGGATGCATGGATGCACCTCATTTTTTTCAACACGATTGCGTGTGTTCCTGTTTCGTAAAGTCTGATTTTATCAGTGCAAATCAGGTGTGATATTCATAAGAACAATTTTTCACTTTTCATGGATAAATTTGTTTTTAAATATCCTTGACCTGTTTTGATGTCGATATTCAATGTAGAAATGTCCTCCTTTTTGTCTTGAGTAATGATAATGTTTATTGTTTTTATGGAAATCGTCACTAAAAATGCTAATTTAAACTTCAATTGAATTCTTGATGTAATCCGATACTGAGTAATTGAACCGGTCAATGATTTCACAGTTTGCCAATAACCATTTATTTAAGTCATGTGCAACAAATCTGACTTGAAACTCGTATTCCTTAGAGATTAATATGTCTTCACCAGACTAAGCCGCTTTAATTCACACAACGAAAAATGCTTAACAAATTGTGTGTCTTCAAGAGTGTGAACACCAAAAAATGTTAAAAGTTGAAGATATCCAAATCAAAATTGAAGACTTGTTCCATTTGAATAAGTACTCTGTGTGTGTCTATACGGAAAAGATTGAAGTTGTCGAAAATCACGTCAACACATCAAACATTAAAATGCGGGGTTTTAACATTTTTCATGCAACTAATTTGACTAATTGATACATTCGCTTCATTTTGGCATGAAAACGAAAATGACAACATTTTGAGTACCCGTACAGCTGACTAACAAGATCTTGAAAGGTAATTAGGAGTTAGATTTAGTTTGGAAGCCCCACAAAGACACTCGTACCTATAAATGTCAGCCACTCCTAGTTTTGATTTTTTTTTCCTCACAGAAAACGATTAAAATGCTTTTATGGAAGTTTTAAATGGAAAATCCTAACCGCCTCTGCACGCATATGTGCAGCATGCATTAATAAGCAGAACGGTGGACACCTTCGCGGTGAGTGAGTTTGTATATGGCTCACTGACTCACAGTGGGACACTTAACAAATTAGCGAGGAATTGTAGTAAACGATGACAGTTTGTCCATTCACTTTTTAAATAATTTTCTGTTTTTCGATTTTTGGAATTGAAACCGACATAAACGACATAAAGTCAAAATAAGTGCACGACAATGATTGCAAGAAAATAAACGTCTCCCAAGTTTATAAGAGGCTTGTGGACCCAAAAAAGGCCTGTCAAATATTATTTCCAATTTATGCCAACTATTCTTAATAAACAAATTCACTGTGCATTGAAATGAAACCGGCATACGAAATCAATTTGACAAGATTGAAGAAAGGATACACGCAGATTGATTGCATCTGATAAAAATGCCAATGATTGATTTTTAATATCTTCGGTATGATCTTTTTGCGACAGGAAATTTTGTGTTGATTGGGCACTTCAGTGATGATTGACGTTTTTATCTTAAAGAGACGCAAAATATATTTTTTAAAAAAATTGGAAGGAGGCTATTAATAGCAATGATCAGTGGTCTTAAACCTTTCATATTTTCTACAGGAGTCGCCTACTTTTTTTTTTAATTAGACGGTTTATTCGATGGACTGCAAATTTAACCTTCTCTTTTTATCATAATCTTTTAATGCAGGTGCAGGGTGATTTTTAACAACTCATTAAAGTTGACCTGAGAGTAACTATACCTACTTCACGACGTTTTAGGTTGCTATTACTGATCTGTATGGAAACCTCACGATCATATTTCTACAAGTTTTTTGTTAAAAGAATGCCATGGTTGTTCCGTACCGGTTCCCTTAGTTACAAAATTTCCGAGGTCGTTATTTTTTGGTCCAGAATATAATTAAATTTAAGTAGTGGAAAATTCATGTGATATATGAGCCTATTTTAGTGAAAAATCCAAGCTTTGATTCTTCAGAGACTCTTGCTCTGATGGTTTTAAGTACCTACCTATATAGTTTTCAAATTAAATTGTTAAAAGTGATGGAAATTCGATTATTTGGAGCTTATGTATAAGAGACTAGGATTTAGAAAGGCTGGCCCGTTTGAACCGGTTTCGGTTTTTTTGCTTCGGTCAACCGGTGTCTTATCAGTTTTTCTCCCGAATAAAACCGGATTTTGCAAAAAACAAAACTGGAAAAAAGTCTAAAAAACCGTCGAACAAAAAAAAAAAACGAGAGAGACAAAAAACTGAAAACCCTCAAAACCTTCATTTCCTCTCTTAACTAACCACACAAATATAAATTTTAATTCATATTCAGCTCACAAAATCCCTAAAAAATTCTACTAAGGGTAAGTTATGAGGTCTTAAAAATCAAACTAGAAAAAAATTTTTTTTTGGTTGACAAATTAGGTTCAAATATATTTTTTGATTGTCAAATCAAGCAAGAAAACCGAAAAACGGTTTTTCCAAAAACTATTTTTTTTTTTATTTTACCTTTTTGTTTTGCTTCTTTGATTCCATTAAAAACTCAATTTTTATTTTTACCTACCAAAAATACTAACAATAAATTAATTATTTAATTCGTATCTCTTTCCTTTTAAAAATTAGGTATACAAATTAAATTTAAACAGACATTTGTTTTGAAATAAAAAATTTAAAAAACATTAAACAAATTTTTAAAAAGTATTTAAAATACAAAAATATCTTAAAAATTTTGAATTTAACTGTTTCTTAAATTGGCATCGACTATTAAATTGTAGTATGTATTTGTGTAATCACGTTTATCAATTTTATAATTACAAGCAATTTGTTCATTTTTTATAATTTGGTTTACCTCATTTGAACCTTATTTGTCAACAAAAAAAAAAAAATTCAAAACAAATGTCTGTTAAAATTTAATTTGTATAATTTTTAAAAGGAAAGAGATATAAAACAGCTTTTGGAAAGCTGTCTTTTAAAAAAGTCGAATCTACCTAAATACTGAGCTGCCTCATTCACTTATTAAACTGTAAAATATGTGTTAAAGAAAAATGGTTCAAAAAGACCAAAAACAGTCGATTTTGAAAGCCCATATTTATAAATGCTCAAAGGATAAAAAAGACCATTTAGTAAAAACATCAAACATTTTTTTACTTTTTTTGAATAGGTTTTCTTAAGTTTTTACAATATTTTAATTAAAATTTTTTTTTAAAAGGAAAAACGTCGATAGGAAATTTAATTATCTACAAAAAATTACTTAATAAAAATTTTCAAATTCGGCTTGCTTTACAAGTTATAGACAAAAACTCAAAAAGTAACAGAAAAAGTCGAAAATATTGATCGTTACAAAAATGGTCATATATTTATAATTTATCCATACATTTTAAAGAAAATTATCTTTTTATCTTTGCCAGAAAGTGTACTACACATTTCAAACTATGAGGATTCGGAAGATTTTAATTTTTTTTTTCAAAAATTTCCTTTAAAAAAATCGATTTTTTTTAAATGTCTTAATACATTGCACTTAAACATCTGGAGTTACCCAAAAAAGTTGTTCAAGTGTTTCTTGCCTATTTGATCAGCTTTCAGGTGCCGGCTTTTCTGTTCAGATAAGTCGTTTATTACTCATGATATAGCCAGAATTGTATGCTGGGAAAAACAACGACAAAAAACTTTGAAAAATCTTAAAAACATATTTTTAAAAAAAGTGATTTCGTATTTTGTGGTACCTAGTTCTTTTTTTCAGATTTAATTGTTTTGCCAGTGTCAGAACCATCGGTCATTTTTCATTTATTTCGGAGAAAATTTAGCGGCAATTTAGCTCTTTAAATTCTAGTCTTAAAACAATTTGAATATGACGAATAAAAACCACTCTAGAATAATAAATAAAAATACAAAACGTAATTAAAGCCTTAAAGTGCATACTAAACTTATACAATATACATAATACCATCTTCTATAGCCTATTTGTTTTTAGGATCGTTGAGTAATTGTTTTTGTATTACAGAATTATATTTCCAAATTCATGGTCAGATCACAAAATATAATCACGGTCAAATCTGTGAACGTAAAAAGTATCTAAACTTGTTGCTTTTATTATTCGTTATAAAAGCCCTTAAACGTAATTGTTGTTCCTCACTACAAAAATCTCGCCCTTAAATCGCTTTGTTGGCTCAAGAACTTAATACTTAACGCACAAATATTCTTATTTCAGCTACCGCGTGCCCTTGATTAAAGTTGTTAAAATAACACTTTTTGTAAATACCAAAACGTGATCACCTGTTTCGTTTGCTTATATCGACTCAGGTAAACGTTTATTCTAGGTACTCAAAGCTTATTAATGTCTTTCATGAAGAGATACATCTGTTTCGAGTCGCCAATTCTAACTACTCAACAAGATCAAGATAAATACATATTATACCGAAGTGTAAACAAGATATTGTATCTACAAGTTGAAGAACTATAAAAACCACTATAGAATTATCCATAAACATTGTTTAGTTTTTTTTTCTGCTTTGCACATTTAAACATTAAGTTAATTCATCGTAGAAAAAAATTACTGTCAGCATTTCAGTTAACAGCAAAGACCTGTTTAAATATTAAAAAAAAAATCTTCTGAATGGATCGAGACTTAAGAGATGTATCATGTATCCATTTCTATCAACAACTCGTTTATCTTTAAGTGACAGCGTATAACTGCAGTAGTTTAAGACTTAGCCGACAAGAAGTATAGGAAATTATATGCCCCAAGCCCCCAAGTTCGTCGAATGCCTCCTTCTTTACTTTTTACTGAATGTGATGTGATTCATGTTGTCATATGTTGAGTGTAAGTCATGCGCATTACTAATAATCCGTCACACAGAGCTTCGAGAGTTATCGAAGTATTAATTCATCTATTTACTGGCAGATGGCAGTATACAAGCTCAAGTGCTTTTTTGTATCTTTACCACCTGTCAATATAGAGGAAAAAAATTCAAGTTATTTTAATGACACTTTTAGTCATAAAGGAAGGAATACCTAGAGAGCCGACTCGTACCCCCCTTACCTAAAACACCCGCAAATTTAATTTCAGATAATCTCTCTTATTTTTCTCTTGTTTTCCTATCTGTGAATACGTGTGAAAAGTACAATTCGTTTAATACCTTCCTTTTACCAGTAGATGTCCTCACAAATTTTGAATTTAAACATGATTTTGGTTTGTACATGAACTTGAATAGCTCAAATAGCTCACTCCAGACACCCACCTTTCAATAAATATGTACAGAAATAAAAAAAAAAGGTTCGTGTTTTGAATTTATTATATTATTTTTTTATGAATTTATTTCCTACTGAGCACTTAAATTGTTTTTAATTGTTTTGAGCTCAACTCCACAGTTGAATGTGTTGGTGCCATTTAAAATGCACGGGAAAACTACCACATATAAGCACTGTGGAGTTTTTCCTCTCATTGCAGCTTGTAGGGTGGAAGAGAAAAACCAACCGAAGTCGCGTCTCTAGGTATTCCTTCCTCTATGCTTTTAGTAATCCATTTTATTTATTACTTTTTTTCAATGAACAAGTGGCTACTCATATTTTTATGATCTTGATCGATGGGTTGTCAGTAGTAGCTGACGTCCATTACACTTCCGTGAAATGGTGAAGTGCTCAGGAAATGCGAGTGAAATATATCAAATAAAAGTGGTGGGATATTTCCACAAGTTATGGAGATTTTTTTGTCTTTTTATTTGTTTATTCGAGCAGCAAAGGTATTAAATTGAAGATTAAAGAATCTGCTGAGTAACTGAGTTATCTAAAGTAATTAATTAAATAAGTACTTAACATGTCAAAATGTATTAAGAAACATCTCAGATATGGAACTGTGGTATCTAAAATAACTTAACGATTAAAAATAGTTTTAGTAGTTTTCGAGACTTTGTACTGTTGGTGTAAGCTCATTTTTTTAAGCCTTTTAGGAAAGTTGAAGCGTTTAGTTATTCTTCTCTTGGGTGGTAATCGATCCGATGAAGCATTTTATCCAACTAGTGTTGGGTTAAAAATAATGAGAACTTTTACAATAGCTTTGGCGTTCCTGAAAATAATTTGCTTGGTAGGTATTTTAAGAGTTTAAATTTTTGCTTGCGTTCATATCCTGGGTAGTTAAATGTTAAAAAGCCATTTTTAACGAGACATACGAGTTTCGAAAACCTCTTCATCCAAAGACCGAACTGGTCTATTGGGCTGAATTTTGGTTGGTATATTATGTAAATACGGATTAACTAAAAAAAGTAAAAAAATTTACACATTGGGATAAAAAATAATACAAAAAAGGAGAAACCACGTTTTTTTTCGAAATGTTTCCCTTTTTGCTACAATAAGCGGGTTCATTATTTAGAACACATTTTTTAAACATGGTTTAATTTTAGTTTTGAGCTTGTTATCAATCTTAAATTACCACTAAGCTTTTTCAGCAGCTAATTTTGGACTGTCATAAGATATTCTGCAACTTGAGAAGCTCTAAACGACCTTTTCTATGGAACTCATGTTTGGGAAATTATTAGACCGGTTCAATACTTTAATTTTTTCATTGAGGAATAACTCTTAACTCATGGCAAAGACCCCATCTTACATAAATATAGAACCTACATGACTTTAAGCGTTGGTCCTGTGTTATGGTGTTAACCACAATATAAAAAGGACATTATCATTTCGCTGAGATAGCAGAACAGCCAATTATGAATGGAGAATGTTTGATTAAAAAACTTCAAACTAACGTAGTTTCCCCTTTTCTATATTATTTTGTATCCCAATCCAATGTGTACATTTTTTTACTTTTTTTTAGTTAATGCGTATTTACAGTATCTACTTCGATAAAAACCTAAAAAATTGAGCAAACTAAACCAAAAATATGTATTTTTCGTATGCGCTCTACTTCCGAAACGGTTCATTTTACAGAAAAGTGTTATAGGCATATGTTTTGTAGGTAATTTCACGACGAACAATTTTTATAATGACTTTGATGATTTGGAAGCAATAGGTCGCGAGATGTTGACGAAAAACTGATTTTCGTGACCTTTTGACCCTTATAACTTTTTAACCCGCACGATATCAATGTCGATTTTTCACATCTTCATTAGAACGCGCGCCGTAATAAAGGTGTATACCAAAATTCATCTCACTAGGACCTTTTCCGCAGATTGGGGTTAAAAATTACTAGAGTGACTGGACTAGTATTTGATGTTAAAAATGGATTATAATTTTACTTTTTCAAAGATCCATGTATCTTTTTTTCGGAGCTTTATTGAGCGCCAACTGAAAAAAGTCATAGAAATCAGTCAATCCGTTGTCATCGAATTATTATGAAATAAACCCCACACTCCTATAAAATTTATGGGGAAATACATGTTCTCCTTTTTTTCTATGCAATTTTACTGGCGATATAGGTAAAATTTGACAAGTCTAAGATTCTTAGAAAGTAAACGAAATGAAATCGAGTAATAATCGGACATGAGATTACGATTATAGAGAATGCTAAAAAAGTGGGTCGCACAATTATGTCTATCCGTCTGCCTATTGAAGCGACTTTCTTAAAACTTTGCAGTTATGAGACTTTTCAGATTTCCTCAAGGCGAAATAAAATTTTATTCTGAGGACCAAAATTAAAGGTACGTCCGTCGGTCGGTACCTGCACAAAATAGTTTTCTTGGCTTTGACTTTTTCGTAAATGACTAAACTGATTTTAAACGAATATTAAAAAATCAA
The DNA here is from genome assembly GCF_945859705.1 of Episyrphus balteatus. Classification (NCBI taxonomy): domain Eukaryota; kingdom Metazoa; phylum Arthropoda; class Insecta; order Diptera; family Syrphidae; genus Episyrphus; species Episyrphus balteatus. The sequence goes on along the minus strand of NC_079134.1, from coordinate 2,086,779 downwards.
AATTGATACCTAGAATAGAAAAGATCCTAGATGCTGTTTTTGAGAAAATCGTATTTTTTCAAAAATTGATGCATTGCAGATGCAGGTACTTTTTATGATAAAAAATTAAATTTCAAAGCCAAAAAATCCTTTCGACCGAGTTTGAAGTAAATCAAACCAGTTTTATCGCATTCTCTTTCTTCGCATTAATTTTTGTTATCGCTTATTTTCGAATTTGATTTTATAGTAGGTACCTACACAATGTACCTCTACTCAGAAAAACTCAGTTAATCTTAGATCACCCAGTATGGCTTTGATGGACTCATACCCTTTTGAGGCCAATCCTGTAACTCACAAATTTACATTTACAACACCTTATTTACAGAAACTTAACATTGTCCCTTTTTGTTTTAGTAAAATACCTCACCAATACCTGATCTGATTAAAGTGTGAAGTTATTTTGTTTCTTTTTGTATGAGTTAAAACCTTGAAACCCAAATAACGGAAACTTACTTTGACATGCCGAATCGTTTATTTTTATGACGTGATATTTAAGTCCAACTTCAGGCATCCCAGACATCAAAAAATTGTCCAATTAGTGAGGTTTTGTTGTTGTTACTTTTTTCTTTTCTTTTTTTGAAGGAAATGTCACCAAAATATAAAAATACTTGATCGCAAATCACTGTCATTTGACATCAGCAATCGTTATATTGATGGAATTGATTTCAGCAGTTATAACAGCCCACGGCTTCAAATTAAAATTCCCATCACAAGTTACTCGTTAAATGTTTTGCTGTTCTTTTTGAATCTGTTTTTTTGGAAGGCCAACGGCAGACTGCCCGACTTAAAGGAATATTTATTGTGGAATATCTTTTTGGTTTTATTTCCACGCGATATCCTTTTAAGGTTTTGTATAGGTATCGAACAACATCTTGTAGTTTTGTACCGAAAAGACTTTACAAAAATAATTGATCTGGAATTTTTCCTTTTTGATCTAATCAAAAATGTATTATTTCTGCTTTCGAAATAGCTTAATTTTGACATAACAATTGCCGGTAAAGACTCCAATTTAAATTGTTTTTTCGTTTAATTTTGCTTGGATAAAGTAAATATTTATACACTACTCGTTGTTGAAGTAGGTTCAGTGTTTTTATTTCAAAATGAAACTCCTCCATTTTCATTCTATAAACAAATTTTGAGTCAGTACCTAAGCGTTTACAGATCGACTCAATGCTTTTGAGATTTTAGCCAGTACAAATAAAATTCTAACATCCTGAGCAGTACAAAATATCAGTGACACAATTTTTCTTCAACCAATCATAAATTTTATCGTTAATTATTTACAAATTTTCTGTAGACTTAAAGAAAAATAAAACATTTGAACCTATTTAAATGACCAATAGTGTATTGAATACTAGCTGTTCTGAGAATTGTGAGCAATGGCCTAGTGAAACTTCTGACATCATTGATCAATTTGCGACAATTAGATGGCGCACGTGAATTTAATGTCACATATGCCGGTTTTGTTTTTGTTTATTTTTGTGTTTTTATTTATTTCTATTTTCTTCTATTGAACATTTTGTTGTTTTTGTATTTTAATTTCAATCAATTTATATTAAAAGCGTTCAAGTTAATTATCATCTTTTTTTTTTGCAATTGCTCTGTAGCCAAAAACACTCTTTGTGCGATGGAGCATTTAATTTAGAATTTTTTGATTTTAAAAATAGATTGGAAATCGTTTATTTTCGTTTTAATTTTAATGAATGATGAATTTTCATTTGTAAACAGGGTGGTCTCGTTTTAATGAATTTTTGTTTTTTTTTTTTAATTTTCAAAGGTAAACAAAATTGAGGTTCTGGGAAATTCAAAGAAAATAACATAAACTAAAAATTATAAAGGTACAACAAAGTTTTGTAGCAAAACGCGTCCTGATATTGAATTTTAAAATCTATCAGTTTTAATTCTTATTATTATGGTAGTTTCGTGGGTTGATATCGTGAGTTTTCCAAATAATATGAGAAGGCTTAAATAACATAAGTTTACATTTTAAACATAAAATTATGATCTCTAATCATTAAAATTCTGATTCTTAAAAGACATACCGTTTTGACATGCTCACGGTTTGAACAACCTTGGTATACCTATTTTCGATCATATTTTTTTCTTTGTTTCGAACTTTTATCTACTTCATCTAAGACGTTTAAAAAAATTTGTCACGTTTTTGCGGAACGAATTCGTTTTTACTTGCGATATAGGTACTATATATCAAGTTATGCATTCGTACAAAAAAAAAGTTGAGATAACATTTTTCCACTATATGACGATGGTAGACAATGCCAAAAAAGTGGGTCCCGGAAGTCCGTCTGTCTGTCTGTATAAAGATCTACAGCCTAAACGGGTGGACCGATTAATGTCAAACTTGGTATGTAGCGTTATTTGGCGACTCTCCAGATGGGTTTTTGGAATTAATTTTTTTGGACCAAAAATAACGGTGCTTGTCATATACCGATTTTAGTAAAATTGAAATATCTCGAAAACGGCTCCAACGATTTTGTTTAAAAATTCAAGTAGTAGTTTAGTTTTAAGCTAAGGTCTATCTTCTAATGAAAAAATTTTTGTTTGAAAATGATTATTAACGGTACCTGCCATAGAACCGTTTTTTCAAATCCGACTATCTCCGAAATTGCTTATTCGATTTCAACGAAACTTTTTGTGAGGAAGCATTTATACAATTTGAATATAACCCAAAAAAAAAACAAATTTCCAAAAAAATAATAATAAAAAAATTTTGAATTTTTTTTTTTTTGAAAAATCAAATTTTCGAAAACGGGACATTTAATATTTTTGAAATTTTGTTTTTAGATGTTGATTATAGACCAGGGTCGATAATTTTTGAAACCAAAAAAAATCATAGTAGAATGAAACCCATTGGAAAAGGAGGTGAATATGATGAAAATTAAAGGAAAAATAAATTACGGGCGAGCCGAGTTCGGGAAGTGGGTGGGTTGAGTTTTTAATGGTAAAAAATGGTATATCTCGATTTCCGGCAAAACTACAAATCCTATAGAAAAAAGTTGTACTGCAAAGTTGTAGGTAATAAAAAGATCTACAGCTTTTGTATCAACAATTTTTTCACATAACCTCAAAATTTATGTGAAAAATTCAAAAAACCGAGTTTTTGGTTTTTTACTTTTATCTTTTTCAAAAACAAAAATTTTTCTACGAAATTTGGTGAAAACTTACCTTATTATGTCCCAAATACACTGTAATTTATTTGATTTAAAATATTAATTTGTTCACCTTATTTTGACTTAATACCAAAAAAACACCCTAATTTTCAATCGAAAATTCACGTGTCAAAATATCAGCTTTTTTCAAAAAGCCGGTGAGCATGACGTTCGTTAAAATATCTATTTTCTGATGGTGCATTTCTGAGAAAAAGTGTTTGTAAATTTATTGTACTATTGACCCATTTAGAGATCGGGGTTATAAGTCCACAAATCAATTATGGACCTACAAACTACCCAAGTGTTTCAAAAACCCATAAAACCCATACATTTCTCCAGCCCGGACCTATCGCAAAACTAAAAAAAAAAATATTTCAAAGTTTTTTACAAGTTTTGTACAGTTTTGTACAACCAAAGCCGAGTTTATGTACAAGATTATATCAAAAGTTATAGCTAAAAACCAAAATGCAATCTAGGACCCTTACAGATCATCAAGAGGCCATAAGTCAAGGAATTCTTAGTTTAATAAGAAATAAAATATCTTTACGGTGGGTAACAAGTGAAAATAATTTTTGAAAACAAAAAATTGGGTAAAGGGGGTGGGTGGGCGAAAAAGTGGGTCTTGGTTTCTTAAGATTTCTTAGGAAAGTAGACCTTCTACCTCAAAAATGTGAGAAAATGCGACTTTTTGGATTTTTATTTTTATGTTTTACAAAAACAATTGGATTTTAACCAAACTTAGTTTAAGCTTACATTTTATATTTTTTTTTCTATTTTTAATGTTTCTTAGCAAAATATTAATTTTAGATTAAAATCTATTTTTTAAGCATAATTGTAGAAAAACTACATTTTTATTTCAGAAAATATTTGGAAAAATTGAAAAAAAAAAAAAAACAAAAACAACAAATATTAACTAAATTTTTGTTTTTTAAAAACTTAATAAAGTCATTTTCGGGTTAATTTTTGGAATTACTTTATTAATGAAACACTTGTCAAGTTTCTTCATTCAAATTTCAAAACCCAAATTTCGATTTATGGACCAGATGTATTAAATAATCAAAACCCTTAACAATTCTAAACACAGATTAATACTATCAGAAAATGTAGGTAGTTACTTGTGCATCACACATTTTGTCTACTCGAATTGCAGTTCTTTGAAATTTAAAAAAATTAAATGAATTAACATTATTTTGTAGAAAAAATTCTTTGAAAATTGGATTTGTTTTAGAGTAGGTAGATTAGAGTAAATCCCCGAAGGTACAAAAAGTTTCTTACGTATACATTTAAGAAAAATAATAAAATTATACGTTACAAAAGTGAACACGAAAATAATTTCTAAGCTAGACTGGAATGTCTTTAAATCACTAACTAAATTCTAATAATAATTTATTAACTTATCGATTCTATAAATTAAAATTGATTGCAGATCAATCGTTCACCTCAAACAAAAAGCCAAAAAAAAAAAAACACCGATGTGAATTTTCTTAGTGAGTCAATTATATGCTAATTATATGTTCATGCTTCACTACATCGACATCACGGACAATCAAAGCGTTGCGTCAAATAACTCTCTGTCTGTTGCCGCAAAACAAAATAATTAAATTTATAACTTATATCATGTACCTTAGCTCATACTACCTCTATGCACTACAACACACCACCTCAAGATATTCAAATTTTTATTTTCAAAAAATTACTTTAAAACACTATGCTCACATATATTATTATGATTGCGTGATATGCGGAGGTGGAAGTGGAGTGTGCATCGCTTGCAAACAGCTCGTAAACGCCTCAAACCAATCGATACAGTTGATCATGGCTCTTGTGACAAGTAGAGCGGCCCCACTTTTGCCAGTAGTTTATGTAGGTATAGTATAGCCGCACTTTTGGTTTTTTTTGTTTTCGTTTTTAATTCGGTCTTTATGAAGTAATAAAGTATGCTATTAACTTGCGTACTCCTCCTCCTGACAGACATGTACACCAAAACAAAATAAAAAAAACTGAAAATAATTTATAAAAATAAACGCCAAGCTTAATAAATGTGGATATTGCGATCTTATCAAACCATGAAAATATTAAGTGTGACCAGCCTACAGTGGAATTTAATAAATGTTAAATCAATTGTACAAAATGCACTGAATGATAAGATCCACTTTCTTGTTCTTAGAAATCAAAAAAACTAAGAATATTCAATGATTGGATTTATTTATAAAATAAAAATAAAGGTAACATTTAAATAAAACGTCAAATAGAAAGACAACACTTAACGAAAATATTTTTTATTCAAAATAAAAAAAAGGAAAAGGTTCTCAAAGAATTTTTCGCTTCAATTTAGAACAGGGCATGAACAGAGAAGATGTAAAACCGTTTTTTCTTTCTCCTCGTTCATACAGCTTCTGCAGAAATCGTTAAAAAATATGAGTAGAGCGTACTTGTCGCTAAGGCAGTGTCCTATTAGTGTGATATAATGTACAAATAGAAAGTTCAGAGATAACAGCGTTTGTCTTTGTTTGAAATTGGCCAGATTTTTTTGCTGTGGCCAAACAAATAGGAATGTTGTTCCACCTAAGCATGAGTTTAGAGGCAGACTTTCACCTCTCGGAAGGTTGATATCAGGTGTTTTCTTAGCCAAGAGAAAAATTCCTTAATAACTCAAATGTTCACCTGGAACAATCTTAAGCAATTAGGGAAACGAAAATAGCATACTGGAGTACACTAACCAATAGCTTCTTCAGTTCAGAGTATTAAATTTAATTTTTAAATAAAATTTTAGCGTTGCCTCATAATGTAGAAACCAACCTAATATTTTTAAAAGTGTGAATAAATTAATCTTCTCCAAATTTTAATTAAAAATGTGGATTCATTATTTCTTCAGAAAAGCATTAGTACACGGTCAAAAATTCTTTTGCAGTTTTTAAGACAACCTTTAGAATTAGGTCTTTTTCAATATCAAACAAATTAGTGTTTAATATTCGTTTTTATTATACACTTTTTAAATATGTAACTTTTTTTATTAATTTCAAATATTTCTGTACTAAAATCTTAATTTGAATATCTACAAAAAAAAAACTTTAAAATATTATCAGAAGTGTTAAAATATAAGAAATTTAAATCAAAATCTAAATCCTTGGTACCTTAATTATAACTATATCTTATATAATATAAGAACTGAAATTAAACAATCATCCTCCCTTTTTTTAAGCAAGAATATTAAAAATAAATCAAGCTGTATTAAAAACCCAAACGCCATATTGTAATTATTTTAGGGTGACTATTAAGAAAAAGAATGATATATCATTCTAATAAACTTTTTAAATTTTAAAATAACATCCTTGTTTTTTAATAAAAAAAAAAATAAATTTCAATAAATCTTGTATATTAGATTTAGAAATGTACCTAATACATTGAAAGTAACGTTGGTGTTACCTCGTAGAAACTACCCCAAAATGTTTAGCATAGTAGGTAGATTCTGCCCAAATCAATGGCTTCAAGAAAGTTTGCTCTCATTAGTGTCATTTTTATCACAACAAAAACATTACTGTTAAAAAAAGAGCCAATGTTGAATATGTTGAAATTATGCTGGCACAAAAAGTACTGAGATGTAAAAGTGTACCAAGTTCTAAAGTTTGGGTTCAAATTCGTAGCAATAAAATTTTGATTGTTCCCTTGACAATTTTTCTTTTAATTACCGATTTTTAAAGTTATTTCAAAAATTGCCAAGTAAACAATCAAAATTTTATTGGTACGAATTTGAGCCCAAACTTTAGAACTTGGTACACTTTTACATCTCAGTACTTTTTGTGCCAGCATAATTTCAACATAGGATAACTTGGCTCTTTTTTAACAGTAATTTTTTTGTTGTGATTTCACTACTTTTTGTAAGGTATGGCTGTAGAATTGAAAATCTTATTTTTGATGAAAATTCAGTGGAAATGGGCGGTTGCCACGCTCCCTGGCTAAAATTCTCAAATTTTAAATTTTTTCTTTTTTATAAACTACCAGCTCTACCATTCAACCGGAATTTCAAGATTCTAGGATAATCAGAAGTGCTCTATAATATTTGATGAAAATTCAGTGAAAATGGGCGGTTGCCACGCCCCCTAGCTGAAATTCTCAAATTTTAAATTTTTTCCTTTGTATAAACTACCATCTCTACCATTCAACCAAATTTAAAGATTCTACGATAATCAGAAGTACCTCTATAATATTTGATAAAAATTCAGCGGAAATGGGCGGATGCCACGCCCCTTGAATTGAAAATCTCAAATTTTCAGTCAGTCAGTCAGTTACGGTTTTTGCGATTTTTTAAGCCCTACATCTCAGAAACTACTCATCGTAACAGGCTGAAACTAAAATGTAGCGAGTTTGAAATATCTAACATCTTTGGTGTGGAAGTTAGAGGGGGCTCGAAAATGGCCTGAGTTGTTTCCTGTAAATAAGGGTGTAGTGCCAAAGTTGCTAGAGAACTTGGCTGGGCACTACCATGCCCCTTGATTCATTGTTTTGTCTTCCATGTATACTTACTTTTGTTGTACAAATTTTGTACTTGTTTTTAATTTTAGGGTCAGTTTTACCTAATAGTTTCGTTAGTTTGACTTTTTTTTAAATACCTACATAATGTGGGTTATGACTTATGATTAAAGAAATAAAAGGATATTTAAATTCTTTATCAAAAATCGTTTCTTTCATCGAAGAAGTAAATTTCTATTTTGCTTTTTAAATTGTTAAAAAAATCCATGGGGAAGTAAGCCAAGTGATTATCACATCAAAAGTAGCACTGTGAATGATTTCACGTAACAGAGTTGTTTACTTTTATATTTCTGTGAGTTTTAAAAGTGTTAGGAGTAAATAAAAGAACAATAAAATGAATTCACCACAGTTAACAAGGTTGCTTTGCACAGATCAAATATTAATTGAAAATCAAAACCGATCATACAAAATAAATAAACAATAGTTAACCCTCTGTAGGCACACCTCTTTTTTGTGACGTGAAAGGCACACGGGTGCGAATTTGGTTTATACTTTTTCATGTCGCTAGAACTTTTTTCGGTCACAATATTTTATAGAGAATCAAGTATGAAATTGATATAGAATATTCCGAGGAATTCGAATATTGTATTCACAATTCCGAAAAAAAAATTTTCACCCTTATAAAGAGACTTTTTTGTGACCACTTTTTTGAAAAATCGTAATTTTTTTATTTTTGTCCTGCCAATTTCGCACCCGTGTGCCGACAGAGGGTTAACTATCAACTTCATATCGATTTCTCAGAATATGACAGTTTTAGGGGAGATTTAATTTTTATCTATTTGAGTTGAATTTAAAAAGCATTGAAAATAATAAACAACATTCATTAATATTTGTTTGAAAATTAATAAGGTCTAGTTATGATATTTTTCTCAAAAATTTAATTTCGTATTTATTAAATTATGAAAGAAACACTCAGGCGTATACGTAACTTTTTCCTGTTTTTTTTTTTTTTTTTGGTTTGGTTTGGTTTTTCTATATTTTTGTTTGATTAATATTATCAATCTTATAAATCTTAATTGTTTGTTAGAAATTTTATAAAAGCTCACCCAGCCATTTCTGTAGAATGGTCACACTGTAAAAAAAAAACACATTGCCACGGCAATAAGCCGCAGGGTGCTGCACTGTGTTGAGGTAAAATACAAAAAATAAAGTAATAACAACGTTTGGTAGTCATGTATAGTCAGTGTGAATCGCCGCCGCTATTTTTTTTTTTACTCGAAAAGAACATCACGCTTTCGGCTTTCCAGTCTATAAGTCGAGGTGGCCATGAATGGCTGCAGCAGCGATCTCTAACCTGTCCGGGAGGATTTATAACATAGATATACGCGCACTCACCGTTCGCCAATAAATATTTGACTAATTCACAAAACGAACAAAAAAACGGAAGCTGCTTCGTATATTTCCCGCGTTACCTAGCTACTATTTCTCATAAATGAGGGTGGGTAGCATCTTCCCAAACGATAAATAAATCCACCTAAATAAAAATTTCAGCCTCAATGGCTGCAAAATTTTTCCAATTAATTGCCACCGCTGCTGACTGACATTATAAACGATAACAAATCGAACAGCGGAACAGTGTTACAATAACGCTTGCCAAAAATAATCCCACCCTCATTACCCCGCGTTGCCGTCCTTTCCAAGATGAGGCCAAGTGGGAGGGTGTGAATTCACGCATTTAACGGTGTACTTGAATAAGTAATAAAGCCAAATTTATATTTTCTATTTTGCTCACATCTGTGGTGCAGTCAACGACAACGACTATCAACGACGGACTACGCGACGCGTCGATGATAGGCGCTCTGTGCCAAGGCAGTTCGTTGCGCCTTCTTTGTGTCTTTGAATCAGCAGCAGGCAGAAAAAAAAACAGTGTACCTTTTGAAAAAAAAAAAAAATAAAAACAGCTGCAGTTTTAGTGTGTACTGTGCGTGCGGTTTGACTTACGATGAGCTGCTCTTGATCAATGTTGTGGTTCATAGACAGCGAAAATGTAAATTTTTGACTTGTACAAATATTATGTTCATTTTTCGGTTTCGGGGCCAAATGGCTTCCAATTGACATCCATATTGACAGTTAACTGTGTGCGGCCATTGCACGCACCACTCCATTCAGTGTTCGTACAGTGTGTTCAGTGTTTCTGTTGTGTTTTGAGCGGCAACAGCGGCCACCCCGTTCAGTGTGACAGCGAATATTGACGTAATGAAAGTGGGGAATTATTGCTGTAAAATAAGGCTCAGTGTGCACGTAGATACTTTTCCTTTACACGACAGCGCTGTCAATGTCGGTTAATGTCGGTTATTCCCATTTGGAATTTTTAATTTCGGGTTACATTTTACAATTTACATAAATACCACAGTGCACCGCTGACTTTCAGCTCTGACGGGTCGCTGCGCTGCTGTAAAAGTGTGTATAAATGTTGTTACAAGGCCCAAGCTTAAAGACCACAAACACCATAAGTGGAACTGTCAAACTGTCTCAAATTTTTGACATGTCAAATCCGCGGGGCATTATGAATCGCGATGTGAGTGCCATTAAAAGTGACATGCGGAAGAAAAGTGCATGTAGAAGTTTGACAGATATACCCTCGTTTGCTGGCAAAGGTGATGTGTCAAACAAAACCGAGCTAATTGTCAGTCTTTTGGCAGATATCAGAGTTAAAGATGAGCTCATTGAGCAGCGGGATCAGAGGATTATTCGTCTGACAAATGAACTGTCATTGATTGAGAAGAAATGTCTCGAGAAAGAAGCGATAATTGTCGATCTACTGAACGAAATCGACAAGTTTCGTCAAGTTGTTCGTCCTTTGACGCAGTCGTTTTTGGAACGAAATATTGGATCAGTTGGAGTGGAGTCATCTTCAAGAGTTGTCGAAATTACAGAGCCTCGTTTGAAACGTCAGGGATATAGTGCGGAGCCGTTGTCCCAGCAAGCTGGGACAGACACCGAACTCGTTAAGATACCAAAATCAGTTGTGTAAGCGTGAGATTATATAGATTCCATAAATAGAATAAATGCAATTTGCATTAAGTGCTTGTTGTTGTTGTTTGTGCACCCTAATGATTATTTTATTCTGCAACTAATTACTACCCATTCAGTGTTTTTTTTTTTTTTAATTCTAATCGAGTTTTGTTGAACTTTAATTTTTTTACAGATCGCGTGAACTCATCAAATCGGCAATTCTAGATAATGATTTTATGAAGAATCTGGAAATAACACAAATACGTGAGATCGTCGATTGTATGTATCCTGTTAAATATGCGGCAAAGAGTCTCATCATCAAAGAGGGAGATGTTGGCAGCATTGTTTATGTGATGGAAGGTGAGTGAGTGTTTATTTATGTTTTTCTTCGGTTTTTGTAATAGCGCGCGCATAAACTTACTTAAATTATTTCACCGAGAATGGAGAAGAAAAAAATTTTTTTCTACATTTTAAAAGTTTTCAAAAAATCAATATTTTGGTCAAAATGATGATGGATGAGTTAAAACAGCATCTGTTTGTTATGTTTGGGTGTAGTTTTGAATTTTACTTTTGTAGTCAAATAAGATTGGATAAGTTTAATATGGAAAAAGAGTTATTGACCTGTATTTGGTTTTTCTTTGATAAATTTGTATGCCAATTAATTTTGTATTAGTTTAAAATTTTCTAAAATTCTATGAAAATGATCAAATTTAGATCAAGAAAACAATGTTATTTGTTATTACTTTTCTAATTCTAACAATTGAGTGCAACATGCAAAAACAAAAAAAAATATCTAACGTTTTTCAACCACACATGGCACATGAGGACCACCATGTAAGAAAATAATAACTTAGCTCCTTCTTTGGATGCAGTTTATAAGTATGCATTTATGCAAATAAGTACGTCAGGGGGGCCAAAGAAAAATGAATATTATTTGTTTTTTGATTTCACATCAAAATTAAAAATATGTATAGGTACCTATTGACAGAAAAAAATTACTTTGGAGTTTGAAAAATCAATTGGTATTATTTATTCTTGAATAATAGTTGGATTTAAGAATAGAATTTCCAAAACCCAATTTTTGGTAAAATAATAAAAAAAAATGAGTATTTAATTATGAAAGTATGTATGTATAGTATGTATACTAGGGTGGGTCAAAAAAATCTAAATTTTTTTTTTTGATTTGGTACTCCAAAAAATCGATTGCTAGACCCCTCTAGGATATACACACCAAATATGAGCTCTTTATATTAATGGGAAGGTCCTCCGCTTTGCAATTTTCCATTTTTACATCAAGCTTCTACTAAAAAAAAATAATTTTTTTATTAATTGACTTTTTAGCAAATTTCTTTTCATATTCTTGTAGGAAATTGAACGCTCTACAAAAAAGGCCTTATACACTTTTTTCGTTTATCTAACCGTTGAATAGATATTTGAGGTCCAAAAATAGAGAAAATCTTTAAAAATTCGTTTTTTGTTCTTAATTTTGTAACAAATTGAAAAATTATAATAATCAAACGCGCAAGACAAATTCTTTTTGCAAATTGATTGCTCCACAAAAAAGGTCTTAATAACTTTTTTCATTAATCTAACCATTCTAAAGATATTCGAGGTCAAAGTTAAAAAAAAATATAAAAACATTTTATATTTTTAAAAAATTTCCAATTCACTGAAACTTCATTATTTTCAAATTAGCAAGATATATTCTTGTAGGGGCTTAAACGTTCTACAAAAAATTCCTTGGAATCAAATTGATTGCTTTAACCGTTTAGAAGATATTCGTATCTAAATCGCAATGCATACGGGTCATAAGAAAACTATTGAAATCAGTGAGCATTGGTTTGGATACGAATATCTTCTAAACGGTTAAAGCAATCAATTTCATTCCGAGGAATTTTTTGTAGAACGTTTAAGCCCCTACAAGAATATATCTTGCTAATTTGAAAATAATGAAGTTTCAGTGAATTGGAAATTTTTTAAAAATATAAAATGTTTTTATATTTTTTTTTAACTTTGACCTCGAATATCTTTAGAATGGTTAGATTAATGAAAAAAGTTATTAAGACCTTTTTTGTGGAGCAATCAATTTGCAAAAAGAATTTGTCTTGCGCGTTTGATTATTATAATTTTTCAATTTGTTACAAAATTAAGAACAAAAAACGAATTTTTAAAGATTTTCTCTATTTTTGGACCTCAAATATCTATTCAACGGTTAGATAAACGAAAAAAGTGTGTAAGGCCTTTTTTGTAGAGCGTTCAATTTCCTACAAGAATATGAAAAGAAATTTGCTAAAAAGTCAATTAATAAAAAAATTATTTTTTTTTAGTAGAAGCTTGATGTAAAAATGGAAAATTGCAAAGCGGAGGACCTTCCCATTAATATAAAGAGCTCATATTTGGTGTGTATATCCTAGAGGGGTCTAGCAATCGATTTTTTGGAGTACCAAATCAAAAAAAAAAATTTAGATTTTTTTGACCCACCCTAATGTATACATATAATTTTATTGTAAGATCCAAGTTGAAAAATCTTTTTTTTATATTTTCATCATAAAAGAAATATTTTAAATGGTTAATAAAAGTCAAAAGACATCGCCTTTTTTAAATCATAACAGAACCGCAAAGATATCCTTATTGGCATTATAATTGCTCCATCTACATAAAGTTAAATTAATATGAAAATAAATATTTTTTCCAAAATCATTATATACGCCAAATGTTACTATATTATTATACTCTTAGTTCAAATTTAGTCCAAACAAAACATTGGCGTTTCGTCCCGGTGTAACTCACTTGATGGACTCATCAGTTCACTTATCGTGAGACACCTTGTCAATACGCAAAAATTCTTTATATTCAGCTCAACTAACATAGATTTTTAATTCTGCTTTACATCCAAAATGCAACATTTTACCAAATTTCATTAGGGTGCCCCATCAATTTTTTTTTTTTTCACTAAAAAAAACACCCTTTTAACCATGATATTCTTGTAGACACTTTAGATTTTTGCTTCAAATATCAAAAGCAATAGAATTACTGAATTTCAATAGGGTTCCATTATTATTACTTAGTTAAAAAAAAAAAACATTTTCATTACACCTACAAAATAAAACCCGTTTCGCATAAAAAAACACATTAAATTCAAAAAAAAAACACTACAAAATGTGTCCTAGTTAAAATGTTCCACATACACCACAGTGACCGTATACCTAAGCTTAAATTTATAAAATTTATATTAGTCCAGTAAAATTGGTAAAATATTTCTACAAATATTTCTTAGCAAAATTGTATTGTTTTATTTTAAAGAGTACCTCTTGGGGATTGTAAAACCTCAAATTCGAACAAAATAACCCTCTGCGTAGTCCGCCATTTTGAAAAAAAGCTAAAAAAAACATTATTGGTCGTAGAGCTTTTCTCTAGAGTTTTTGTTATAACGAAATTTTTGATAGCTCTTACCAATAAAAAGTTATTGTCGAAAAACTGTTGGATTTTTGGGTTAAAAAAGAATTTTAATACATATCTCCTGTAATGGCCATCTTATTTAAAAATCACTATTGATACTTTTTAAGGACCATTTAATTTCCTACATTTTTGTGTATTTACATTTCATATACACAAAAAAACATAAAAGATAGATCATAAAAAATGTTCCATATAATTCCGATTTTTGTTGGGATCCAAAAAAATTGTATTTAAAAAATAAATTTTTAATTTATTTTATGAGTTCGCCATAAAAGTTTTCATCAGGGTTATATGTTTTTTTGTTCTTCTTTTCTTAAAAAGTCTTGGAATCCAAAAATGTTTTCTTATTTATTAAAATTGGTTTGGCAACCATACGGTTAACCTCTATGTACAGTAAACAAATTTCCAAAATGTATGCAACAATTTTGTATCACAAGAAACCCCTTAAAGAGTGCCAATCGAAACAATAATTACAACTACAATTTCTCTCAGTTTGAATATCTTCAAGACAAGTTTTCTGTTTTGTATCTCAGCCCATAAGCTACTTCACTTTTATTCTATGATCTTTTTACTGTGTTGGTTTTTCCATTTCCAGCCCTTTATAATGTTATATCAGATGATTTAACCGTCACCTGTAAATCGACTTGTGCAAATATTATTTTACCTTTGAACGCTTACACAGATTATGCAAATCCATATTTGAATTGTTTGTGAACAGCGATCTAGCACGTGGTAGGAAAATTATTTACAAGCTAGAGCAATTAACTTTTATTGTTAATGTCATTGGACACAAAAGAACGGAGTAAACTGTAAGGAATTTGAGTTGATTTCGAATTCGAAATACATAATAAGTAGATTTAGGTACATTGTAGTTGTAGCTTGTAGGTATATTACCGATTAGAGTTGGATAGTTTCTTTTTTTTTGCTATTGCTGCTAAATAAATATTATTAAATTAGTTATACTGTGCAATTTTAAGTTTTTATAAAAGAATGTTTTTTTTTTCACACCATCTAGCTATTTATGATATTTATTTATTTAAATTCATCACAAGTAAACTCAGTGTGATTAAATTTTGATTTTGAACAACTTGCAGCTGGACTAATGTAAATATTACAACTGGACATAAATATTACAATGTTTAAGACAAAAAAAAAAAAACTTTTGAATAAGTAAATATTTTCGGAAATTTCTTCCTATATAAATAAATATTTGGATAATTATGACGCCTTGCGTAAACTGTTCGATAATGTTTTTACAACTTCAAACAGTCTGATTAAATTTAAATGTATTCTTCTTGGTCAATTTGTAAATATCTTAAAACGTAAATGATTTTGTAATAAAATTAAAGATGGATTGCAAGGAAAAGTTACTCTAATGTTTAAGCTTTTTATTGAACAAAATAAGGGAAGATTTGATATTTTTAAGGAATTTTATATTTTTAAGGAATTTTATTTTATGTAATGAAAAAGAAAATTAAATCTCTTTTTATAATTTCTTGTACCTATAAAAAATATTTATTAGAAAAAAAATTTCGAAAATCGTTTTAGCCGTTTCTTAAAAAAATAATTTTTTATAATATGTATTTAAAAATTTTCCAAAAAAAGTTGGTAGGTATGCCATTTTGAAGAAATAACTAATATACACATAGGTACAAACGAAATTTATAAATTTTTCACCAACCCGTTTTCAAAAAATCGATTTTTCAAAAAAACAAATTTAAATATTAACTTTACTAAAACGCTTTTTTTGAGGTCTTGAATGGAAATTTTGTACCAGATCTTTACAAGCTTTTGGTAAAAATGCCTTCTTTATAGTTTTGGTACATAAAGATACAGATCTTTTTTGTTACGTGATATTCGATTGATAATACAGCTTGATTATACAACTGAAGCACTTCACGCGTGTGACGTTCTTATTATTTTATGAAATTTTCTAAGCTAATTTTCAATATCAATAAAATTCAACTAGAATACATTGTAGATAAAATGCATTAAGTTCTTTATAATAACATGTGGTAGTAATTTTGAAAATATACTAATTCTAGTTTCAATTGGATACATGCATTATAGACCAGTGCCGATGCCTTCAAAAACATTAAAAAGTACAAAAAAATCATAGTAGAATGAAACCCATTGGAAAAGTAGGTGAATATGATGAAAATTAAAGGAAAAATAAATTACGGGCGAGCCGAGTTCGGGAAGTGAAATCCTATAGAAAAAAGTTGTATGGCAAAGTTGTAGGTAATAAAAAGAACTACAACTTTTGTATCAAAAATTTTTTTACATAACCTCAAAATTTATGTGAAAAATTCAAAAAACCGAGTTTTTGGTTTTTTATTTTTATCTTTTTCAAAAACAAAAATTTTTCTACGAAATTTGGTGAAAACTTACCTTATTATGTCTCAAATACACTGTAATTTATTTGATTTAAAATATTAATTTGTTCACCTTATTTTGACTTAATACCAAAAAAACAACCTAATTTTCAATCGAAAATTCACGTGTCAAAATATCAGCTTTTTTCAAAAAGTCGGTGGGCATTTCGTTCGTTTAAATGTCTATTTTCTGATGGTGTAAAAAACATTTTACATTAGTATACTATAGAACATGTTCTAGTAAAATTAAAAAAATGAAAAAAGCTTGAATTCGAAAAAAAATTTTATCATTGTTTACAATTTTGGCCTATTTATTCAAATTAACTACTGAAAAAAAAATCAATTTTTCGGATATTAATTGTTCAAAACTATTTATAGGAAGAACTTAATTTACATTAAATTAATAAAACTTCTCTTTAAACTTACAGAACTTAAATTATAATAAAATAATTTAATAAAACAAAAGAATTTACTTCCAACTTTGTAAATAGATATCAAATGATTTTTTAAAAATATTAATTAATTGGTTGATTTTTTATACATTTTTTCGTATTAAATAACTTTTTTTTACAAAATACCCTTTATTCAGAAAAAAAAAATATTTTAAAATTATGGTAACCCTATGAAGTATTAATATTTTATTATGTATTAGGTGTATCAATCTTTATCGATTTTTCTAATCCGAATTCTAAATAAAAATTAAATATTTGCCTACACATGAAATTTTATTAAATTCGTAACATGGCAACCCAGTTTAAGAGAATAAACAAAACAAAAAGAGAGAATTATGTTCTCTTTTATTAAAGTGAGATGAATTTTTCCTATTCGAAATAAAATCTTTATTCGAAAATCAAAAATGATCAGCTTTCAATTTCGATGAACAAAGTAGTTTGTTCATTCGCTTTAAAAACTTGGCTGCGTGCGGTTGTGTTGTTCCCGCTGTTGTTGTTTATTTTGTCATCGGCGAGATGAAAATGAAAAATCTCTAAATTTGTTTTGTTTTATTGTTTATTTGTTTTTTATTGTTTTTGTGGTTATGTCTCTTGTCGTCTATGCATGATCGTTTAAAAAAAGAAAAAGAAAATAAATACAAATAACTGTACTTCTCTCTTGAAGCCCACCCATTGGACTTTGGTGGCTTGTCCAAGTGTCCGCCACACATGTTAATCGAATTGAATCTTTTATATGCTTCCCATAACGAGTGCGCGTGATTTTCTTTGTTCCGCATTTATCTGGCTCTTTTTCTCTATGAGATTGGAAATAAGTGTGCTGTCGGTTTTGTGACAAAGAAAAGCGCATGAAAATTTTTCCAAACGAAAGTAAAATCAACTGTGAATTATAACTTGGTGATTTGCGTGCTGGATTGGCATCCTTTTTTTTTTATTTTTATTGAGCATGCGCAAACCCTGCAACAGCTAACCCCTTCCCACGGATGAATTTCGGTGATATTATTCCGGTTTTTCTGTGTACTACAGAATCTCTCGACTCGACTCAACTCGGGTCGTGTACGTCTTTTGTGGTGTCAAATTGATTTTGTGTGCAAATGCCACAGCGAGGTTTTAGTTGATTGTATGTGTAGAAGAGTGTTGAATAAAAAAAAAAACATCTGCATTCAGCTATTCAGTGCAACAACAACAACAAAACACCACCAGCATCCAGTGCAGCATCCGCAACACTTTTTGTTTTCTTTTTGAGTTGAAATACCTACAGGAAAAGAAAAAAAAATGTTTAATGGATATTGGTTTACTTTTTGCTTGTGTAAGTATATCTACCCTAAATTTGATTGCAGGTTATCGTCTTCCGCCGATTCTGTGGGCTTCTTTTGATTTGAAAAAGGATCAAGACAGGTATGATTTTTGAGGAAGAAGGGATCTTGATCTTCTAGCAGCTGCTTGTTTCGTGATATTCAGGTCGTTTGACCTGTTTTGTTCTTGTCTGTCAAAATTCGAATGCATTTTCTGAAAGGATGTTGTTTGTTTATTTAGAAATAATTCATTTTTTAGTAAACAAAGAAATTTTCATTTAAAAATAGAATTTTTCTGTTTATGATATGTATTTTGGGGGATTTTTTAAATATGCAAATTCTAGTTAAAACTGTTTGGATCTTCGATGAAATATATTTTGAGATTAGGTCGCTAGAGATTACAAAATTATCAAATAGGAAAAAAATGGTGTTTCCCTGATTTTTACGGTCAGCATTTGTTTAGATTAAATTTGAACTTAATAAAATTGATGTTTGATAAGAAAATTGAGGTTTCATGGAATAATAACAAAATAATTCATTGGAAAAAGTGATATATGAAAAAGTACCTACTAAGCAGGGTCAACAATCTGTTACGAATAAACTTTTATTGATCTCTAGAAATGATCTCTCTTAAAATGTTATTCAAACAATTTTGTAGATCATTATTTTGCTAGTTGCAATATAAGAAATTCTGGGTTTTTTGTTAGCTATAGTTTATCTCACTAATCTTATCTTCTTAAGAAAATTTATATTGAACTTCTGCTGTCTGGTCTTGATTAACTTAATATTTATTTACCAACTTGTGCCTCGTGTGTTTTTAGATTACCTATTCCAAACTTATTTTGGTTTTTTTTTAAATTTTTTTTTCATTTTCTAAATTTCTTTTTTTTTTTGCCAAAATCTTTGAAAAGAAATTAGCAGATTCCAATTGAAATTTATTTCTTTTTCTTTTTTTTTGTTTTTATTATTTTTTGTTTTGTTTTTGTGACTTCCAGCATTTTCAAAAGAACTATTAGTCCAAAGTTTTTTATCATCAATCAATTTTATTAATTTGCATAAATACATGTGTTTTCTTTTGTATACAATAAAAATCGATTTCACTGGTAGCTAAATTTATAATTAATCTAATCGGTTTCTTAAATAGACCACTGCTAAATTCTAACAAAATTATTTGCTTGTAGCTTGAATATTTATTTTAAATTATTACATTTATCTACATCTCTTAAAATTGATACTTTTGTTTAAAACCTTTTTTTGATTTTATCAGAGAATACTAGGGTTACCAAAAATTGAATAAAATGATTTTTGAAGACTTTTTAAAACTTTCGTGAAGACTTCAGTTGCAATAACTTTGAAAAACTTTTGAAAGAAATAATTAGCAATTTGGTTAGAGGCGGGTAATACGGACTATTGGCTAATAAGACCTAAGATACCTAAATGCTAGCTTATATTCGTTAAGAAATGTGGTAATCTTTTAATATAAACTAGCAAGCACATTGAATTCATAAGAAATCTCTTAACTTTTAGTCGATTTTTTTTTAAAGAAAATAATAATTAAAAAATACTTATTATTAAAATAAAAATAAGTTCATTTTAAATTTTACAGAATTTAAATAGATTCCATTTATTTTAATAAGAAAGCTTATTGTTTTAAGCAGATGATATTTAAAGTTTGCTTTTAAAGTGCCTTTTTTTTTTCTTGTAGACATGAATATGTCAAAACTTAAATTGAAAAATAATTTGTTTGGTCCTTTGTAATCTTTGTAATATCACAAAACTAAGTAAAATGAATATTTTAAAAGTATGGCCTCATGTGGACCCATTTTCCCTATAGTTTTATTTTAAGTACATACAAACATTTCACGCGACAAATCAGTATTTTTATAAAACGTATTTTAAAAACAATATGACTGCTATAGACGGAAGTTAAACAATATAAAAAACGCGTCACCGGTATTAAGATTTCTGGTTATATTCATTTGTTCAAACAAAAGATTTAAGTAGAAAAGCTAGACAAACATAACGGCGGTATGTTTGAGTACCAAGTTTAGGTTGTTGTTGACTATTTAAGACAGACAGAACTTTAAATAGAAATAACAAGTACCTCTACAAAAGTAATTTGGGTAATGATTTTTTGTAATCTATCTCTCTTGACCTTGACAATAATACTTGTGAGAGAAATTTTTCAATTGCTGAATCTACAATTCGTGAACAAATTTTAAAACTTGACGACAGTCTAAGTTCTGGCCCTGACAGTTTACCGTCATTCATGTTAAAAAAATGTGCAAATCATTTATCTTACCCACTATTTATTCTTTTTAACCACACAATTAAGTACTCTACATTTCCTGATCTATGGAAATATGCTTTCCTTAAACCTATTCATAAAAAAGGACCTAGTCACTTAGTTACTAACTACCGCCCCATAGCCAAACTCTCTGTTATACCTAAATTGTTCGAATTGTTAGTTTGTGATGGTCTTATCTTTTAATTGTTCTTCTATCATTAGTGAAAATCAACACGGATTTGTTAAAAAGAAATCTACTGTCACTAATTTGTTAGAATTCAAAACGTTTTGTTTTGACGCTTTTGAAAAAAAATCTGCAAGTTGATTGCATTTTTACCGATTTTAGCAAGGCATTTGACAAGCTTAATCATAGTATTCTTCTAAATAAACTGTCAAGAATTGGACTTAATGAATCGTTTATAAATTGGTTGTCTTCTTACCTCAGTGATAGACATTATAGTGTAATATTCAGACATAATCACTCAAATAATTTTGTCGTTAATTCCGGTGTACCTCAAGGCAGTCATTTGGGACCACTATTATTTGTTTTATTTATAAATGACCTTCCATCTTTTAAAAAAAAAACTCCGAAAAAAACTCTTCTTCATTAATGTACCTACGCTGACGATGTAAAAATATTTCGGAAAATAAATTCATTGACTGATTGTAATCTTCTCCAAAATGACCTACTATGTTTTTGGGAATGGTGCAATAACAATCGTTTATTTTTAAATGTTGATAAATGCAAGACAATGCGTATCACACGCAAGCATGATTTCATTGTTTTTGATTATATGTTATATGTTAAACTCCTCTAGTTTCAAACTTATCATTTACTAATCACAACGATTCAATAATCAAAAAAGCTAATAGATCACTCGGTTTTATTAAACGTTTTGGAAGTGAGTTCCGTGATCCCTTCGTAATTAAATGTCTATTTTTTTCGTTTGCCAGATCTGTATTAGAATATGGCTGTGTTATATGGGCCCCTTATTACAATGTTCACACAAATAGAATTGAAAGTGTCCAAAAGAAATTCATTAAGTTTTACCTTCGATTTCTTCCTCGGTCAAATTTAATTGAATGGCCTTCCTACCCTCAGAACTTAATTCTCTTGAATATCTCATCCCTTTCTGCTCATAGCTTTTAACAGCTATGCTTCATCGTTGGATTAATGAATGGATCTATTTGCTCATTCTCAGTTTTGGGTCGTTTGAGCTTTAACGCGGCCCGTGTCGGGTTAAGAACTAGATTGCCAATACGTCCCAGTTTTAGCAGATCGAACTATGGGTCTAACAGTCCGATTAATCAGTTGATTAATATTTTCAATAAACATTATAACTTAATTGACTCTGTTAACGGAAATTTGAAATCAAAACAGTTTAAAATTAGATTTTTTCGTTATTTATTTATATTTATGTATAATTACCTGTAACGTTAGGATTTTAACGTGCTCAATAAATCAGATTCAGAATCAGAAACTTTCTAAGTTTAAAAAATGATAATAAATATTAGTTTATTTTTCTGTATTTTTTAAATATTTATTAATATTTTAGGACCTCTCATTTCTCATGCTAGGTTATTTGAGTTTAAGTTAATATGATTGCTGTATCTAGCAATTTCTTACGTGATAAAAATATAACAAAAATGGATTTTATGAAAATCCAAACAAACAAACAAAATTAAATCAAACTAAGACCTCTTAAAATATTAAACGATACTTGAAATGACATCAACACAACCTACACCCTATTTTATTCATCAATCCAAAAGAGGTTATCGAATATTTAGATCGAACACGGCTTTGGCATATTAGCATCATAGACTGCTATAATACGTATACACTAAACCCACAAAGAGCCGAGGTTATTGAACATTTAGAGGACGTTTGTCAAGCCACCAAGAATGACTTTGCCCTCTGATCGAACTACACAACTCGCATCAAAAAGCTTACCATTCTTGAATCATTATAGCGAGCACCTGATCATAGTTTTTTTTTTTTTTTTTATTGATAAATAATTATAACAAGTTTTTTTTTTCTCTCTTTTTGTTTTAATTATAATTTTTGCGTTATTTTTTTTCTTTAGAATTCGAACACAATTCTATTTTTGTGACTCGGGTATCTCGAGAGTGCGATCGGAACTTGTTGACCTTGCAAACGGATCGTGTTTTATATGCAAAATTAAAACTCGTACCGCAAACAATTCAACTAGAAAATCTAGTGTGGTCGTGTATGACACAGAATGGAGGTGGATGGAAAGAGGGAACATTGCAAAAAAGTTACCTTTCTCTTTTACAATATACCTATAATCTGTCTACATAACTATAGGCTCTCTTTTTTGTAAGTATATTTGTAGATATACTCCGCCTGCCCTATGGCATTTGCATTTGGGTGCTTCCATTTAGTATTTACCTGTACAGCGGCTTTTGTTACTATAGACTTCAGACTTTAGAGTCTACATAAGCTCGTAAATCTTTTGTAAAGTTGTCCCATTGCAACATTAAAAGTTTTACTTCAGCAAGACCTGGTTTTTAGTTACTGAACCGGAGCGTGTATATCAAAATACTTTATGCTTCGTTAAGGCTTCTTTTTGTTATCTATTTATGGTCGATGAGATGTTTGGTAGGTATTTAATTATAGAAAAATGAAGAGCTTGATTTTAAAACCGAAATGTTAAGATAAATACAAATTTTAACAGACTAATTAACCATGAGGAATTTTAAGTTAAATAATAGATTCAAAGATTCTTACAATTTAAGGCAACTTAACAGAAAATTGTTCAAAAGTAGCTTATTAAAGCAGTTTGATATATCCCACGGCTTGTTTATTTTTAATAATTTCAAAAAACCAAAAATAAATATAAATAAATTAATAAAGTTAAATTGAGGTTATTTTGGCGAAAATGATAGAATTAATTCCGGTAGATCGTTATGGAGGCTCAAGGCGAATCATTTTGCGGATTAGCAAAGCATGAACATTCATTAAAATGTTTCAAGAATTCATTAAGAGTACTTAGTAACAACTTGAGGCAATTTCAAGGTAATATTAAAAGAGTGGGTGATTTAAGGTTATTACCACACAAAATCATAATAATTGTTCTTAATTTTTAAATTTTTGTTTTGGTTTTATTTTTAATTCTTTTTTTTTTTTCTATATTATAATTTCGCTAAGGTGCTGACTCCTGAATCTTATTAAACAAATATTAAATCTTTTATCTTAATATAATGAGAAAATGATTTATAATTTGTTTTAAGCTAAAACACTTGCGTTAAGTAAATATTTTGGTGAAAAGATTGAACGAGTTATATGTACTCGTAATAAACTACTGACATCATACAAGATTTTTAAGAACACTTGTTTGGTTTATTTAATATATATATATATATATATTTAAAAAAAAATTAACAATAATAATCAATACAATGGGGACTGATTTTATTCAGTTACAAGCAGCTTTTTTTAATATGAATAATAGGTTATTATTTAGTTAAGTATTAAAACATCGAAACAAAACTTAAAGAAGTTTATTTTAAAACTTAATTATTTGCTTTGAAAATCGTATTAAATTATAATTTTTTATATATATTATAATTATATATGTATATATTATATATTAGACTGATTCAAAAAAAAATTTTTTTTATTTTGTTCAATGCATTGTTGAAAATATTGTTGGAAATGACGACAAAAAAATACTGTAAAAGTTTCAGCCCTTAATGTTAACATTTAGTACTGCCGCATCGCAATTTTCTATTTCCCATACGATTTGTATGGGAAAGATTGTGTATTTGTGTTTAGAATTTTGTATCTTTTTAATGGTTCATCAAAAAGGCTAAATTTAATCATTTTCTTGTATAAAATTGAACGCTCTACAAGATTGCATTTATGAAATTTAAAAGAAACGGACGCGAAAAATTAATTAAAATAATTTTTAGTTGAAAAAATGAATAATTCGAATTTATTGAAGAAATCTAATATGATAGTTTTAGGGGTTTGAGAGTTATATAAAAGAATCTGTGAAACCAAAACACAACATAGAATACAAATATTCGAAAATTTTGCCAATTTTTTTGAAAAAACATAACAATTTCGTCAAAAAATCGGAAAAAAATGAGAAAAAATTACTTTTTATATTTTAAAGTTGAATAACTTCGAAACGCGGGGGTAAATCAAAAAAATTAATAGGAGCTTTTTTGTAGAGCGGACAATTTTATAAAAGAAAATGATTTTGTCAAGCCTTTTGGATGAACCATTAAAAAGATACAAAATTCTAAACACAAATACACAATCTTTCCCATACAAATCGTATGGGAAAGAGGAAATTGCGATGCGGCGGTACTAAATGTTAACATTAAGGGCTGAAACTTTTACAGTATTTTTTTTTTGTCGTCATTTCCAACAATATTTTCAACAATGCTTTGAACAAAAGAAAAAAAATTTTTTTTTGAATCAGTCTATTATATATATATTATTGTAATTAATAAATTATTAAATGGGTTTTATGGTCATCTTTGAAAAAAATAGGCAACGATGTAAACAGAGGTCGGCTTATTGAATTAAGAACATTTAATTTATTATTCAGATAACATTTTTTTTTAAGAGAAAACTAACAATAATAAGCTTAAGAAATTATATTTTGTTTTTCTAAGACCCAATTTATTCACTCTCCATTATATTTAAAGGCTCCAATCAAAATTAGAATACTGTCAAATCGCATACAAATTTTAAAACTTCCCTTTTTTAATGGCGTGTTAAAATTTAATATACAGTTCAAATAAATTGGGCCTTAGTCAAGCTGTAAAAATGTTTAATGAATTGATGATTTTTAGTTCGAGAATAACGAAATATTAAATTGCCTTAAGCTAGCACTACCACATGATTTTGTGTTCTATCCTTATATATCTATGAATTAGAACTCCAATTATATTTGTTAACAAAAATTGAAACTTTAAAGTTAAAGGATTTAAAAAGAAAATTATGTTTTCAAAACAAGTCTGGTTTAACGCAATAATTTTTAAAATAGTTGGTTTTTTCACACAGTGTCTTTAACTTTGCAAAGAATTTTGGGGTTGAAAATTTGTAGAAAAAAAAACTTTTATTACAGTTAACATGAGTCAAATCTATTTAATTTGTATTATTTAGTTTTATTAGAATACCTGGAAGAAAAAGTATGTATTTTTTTGGTCTCGAATTCATGTTTTTCAAATGTATTGTCACGCAAATTTTTATTTTGCAAAAATGTTTCTACATTTGGTCACTTAAACTTTTATAGGTATTTAAAAGTAGGCAGGTTTGCAAATAACCTGCAAAAAAGCTACAGATTCAAACAAAAATTTTTTGTGACACGATTAATTACATAGTTGCAAAATTGATACGCCAAAAAAATGATTTTTTTTTTCGCACAATACTCTTTAGCATATGTCACCCATATTTCCAATTGATTTAATTCCAATACAGATTTATTACTACTTGAATATTTTATTTCACCAAGTAGTGGTTTCTATATACAGAATACAGTAATGGGATAGAAATAAAATCATAACCCTAAAATTTTTACAAAATTTGTTATATTTTACGAAAGAGGAAATGTTATTCAAATTTTTATGAGTTCTAATTTTTATTATCTTTATTTGTATTTGTTTACATAATATAACAAACAAAACAAAAACTATTCTTTTCAGTCACGGTCAGATTGAAGATAAAACTTTTTGTCGAATAAAAAAATGATAACAACCAAAATATTCGTCGGCAAGATAAAAACGTCATTCTTATCTACTTTTTTTTTTGTTGATAAACATTAGACTTATCGTTGTTACGTTTTCACTTCTTGATCAGTCTCGTATCGAACTCACCAAACCTCGACTAATCTTTATCACTCGCAATATTGTGCAATTTGTAATGAGAGCACGTACCAATGCCCGCGTGCACCTGGATTGCGTGTGAAGGTTATTTTAGCATCTAACATACTTCAAGATTAAAAAAAAAACACAAGCATGCGTACTCAATAGATTTATATAGGTTCCATGTGCCTCTCTAGAGATTGGTAGTTGAAAAAAAACTTCAGTGTCAACGTTGACCTCCCATAATCCCTAAGTCATCGCATCTGGCAGAATAAAAATCCAAGAAAAAAAAACTTATGCTTTTCTGATGAAATAAATTTCAGTTTATCTTGTTTGGGGGCAAGACACCATTGTTGCATCGAGCCATCGTCGTCGAGGGAACACGATCCGCTGCTTCATGGTCCAATGAGAACCGTAAAGTTAAATTTTATTTTACACATTTTTTGTTGTTGTTGTTCCCAAAGAAACTGGTGTCAGTTGGTGGTAACTTGATTCAAACCAAAGTAATACTCCGAGTCCAAAGTTTGATGGTTAAAAAACCTGCTTCTCTATTGTGTGTTGTTCAGTTAGTTTTCTGTTTTTAAGTTTGTTGTTGTTGTTTGATATTTCGGTCAAAAGAAGCCTACAGAACGGAGACGGTTGTATACTGCACCACCAGACCAGGTGAAGGTAATCGTTTATAATTTTTAATAAGAATTTTTTTCGATTGCAGCTCTAATGTGAAACTTTTGGGTGTGGCACCGCATAAAAACACCCACCACCTACATTTGAAATTGTGAAGCTAAAGATTTAATCATCTCAGCAACATGAGGATTAAAAGATATCCGGGAAAGGCAGTCGACGCCAGTCTTTCTCTCGAACAAACCAATGCAATGGGAATTCTTTACGAAGCCAACTGGTTGCAAGCCCATGAGAACATTAACTCATCAATTAACCCAGAACCACTTCAGTCAGTTGGTAGCAATGGCTATCTGAATGACGGAGTGTCGGTTTTGAGCAAATACCAAATGACACTTGAACAAATTCGAGCTCTCGAACAGCAAAAGCAAAATGATGGAATTGTCAAGGCCATAAAGGATCTAAATGGCTACAAGCCTTCAACGTTGAGGCGAAAACCCCGCAGACAATATCCCGGTTGGGATGAATTAATAGAAGCCAATGAAAATTTGGCCGGAAAGAAGCCGCCAATAGTAGAACAAAAAGAAACCAGAGAATTCAATGGTAATCATTATGTGGTCGATCCGACAGAGAAACGTCATCAACGCCCTAGGCAGCTTGTACCATCAACAGAAAACTGTGATCTGCCACCGGTAAAAGGTCTGCGAAGATCCCACACGGTGGTCTATTCCCCAAAGACATCTTCCGCCTGCAGCACCTTAGACATTAAAGACTTGAGGAAGATATGGAAAGTCGAGAATCGACAACCTTCAAACCGAACTGTCAACTACCATCCTGGGGAGAAGGAGTCTTCCCATCACGAAAAAGTGATTGCAACTCAACCAGTCCGCCAAAAGGTCATGCCACCACCTCCACCCATCCGAAACTGTGATACTAGAATAAGTTCTAATGAAACATATGAATCCATTCACTTAGACAGCCCTCCAAAGCCAGCTGTGAGGAGTCAACCTTTGGCTAAACCACGATCTATTCTCCGAGCCAAAAGTGTTCGAGTGCCTAGTGTATCCCTCAAACATCAAACCTCTTCAGACGCCCATGAACATTTTTCGAACAAAACTCCCCCAAAACCTCCACCACGGACTACAGTCCCCATTCCAAATAGGATCAACTCGAATCAGTTAAATAAATTGCATTCCCAGTCACAACTTCAACTTGAACCTCCAAGTGAAATCATCATGACCAACAGCAATGGTCGACTTTCAGCTTCGACTACAAACCTCAACGATCCATCACTACAATTGCAGGCGGAAACTTCATTTGGCGGACTATCGCTTCACGAAAATCGTGGCCGTCGACAACCCGGAAGTTCGTCTTCATCCAACAGCACCCATAATTCCGACGATCAATTTAGCATTCCTCGGCCACGGTTGATAGTGCCTGTACACACATATGCTCGCAAGCGTAGGACCGGAAATCTCCTGAAAGACCAGGACATCGAGACCATTCCATCAGCAGCTAGCGATGATTATCGTGAAGATGGTAAGAAATGTAGTAGACTCCAGTGGCGTAGATAGGGGGGGGATCAGGGGGATAAATCCCCCCCCATTGGGATCGATAATTGTGCAGTATAAACAGTCATGAATAAATAAGTTGAAGAAGTGCACTTTGAAAAAAAAAACGCTATGGATTTCGAGTTCTTGATTAGCTTAAAGGTTATTAATATGGTTTACCAACTTTCGTTGCCATTAGGTCGGTGTTTCAAAGAGTGAATTTAGACTTGGTTCAAGCAATGGAGCTGGCTAAAGATTTAAGGGATCAACTAAAAATTAAACGGGCAGAAGACGACTCATTTTCGAAAGATTTTTGTATATGGGAAAAATTAACTGAAATCCTTGACATAGGCGTTAAACATAAGAGAATAGTGAAGCGACAAAAGAATCGTTCGAACCCTTCGGTTCAAAGAACAGTAAAGAATATTTTCGTGTTACTGTTTTCAATCTTTTTCTCGATTTCTATGTAATGGGCCTTGGAGAAAAATGTACAAACCATGAAAACACACTAGAAGGGTTTCCGGTTCTTTCTAAGGATTCTTCGTCTGAAATAGACAAAGCAGCTAAAAAATTTAATGAAACTGTTGAGTTTTACCAAAAACTAGACCACATAAAATAGAACAAAAACAATAAGACTTCCTTATAGTTTTCATCCAAGAAGGAAATATTATTTAAACAATCGGGATTTCCTAATTGTTTTACCGACTTCCAAAATGGAGGAGTTATTCAATTCGTCTGTACTTTTTTTGTTGTGTTTGTCACCTCATAACTTTGGACCGAGTGAACCAATTTTGATAATTCTTTTTGTAGGTATTGAAAAGCTGGTGCCTGTTCAGTACTATTAGAAAAACCATAAAACCCAGTTTAGATCCATGGAAGTCGGTTTTGTTTTTTTAATAAAAAAATACCATCATGTACGGGATCACCTATTCCAACTTACTATAGAAATATTGGTCACAATTTTTGTTCTAGTGCCAAGTTGGAAAAAATATGAAATTTTTACAAAAAATTTTGAAAGATTTTGTACATGAAAATAATAATTTATCTCTATGGAAAAACCTTATTAATTGTTGATATTAATAAGGTTTCTTCATAAAACAGTTCAATAAGGAAATCTGTTGGTATTTAGGTGGTCCTGGTCATATTTTTCTCTGTGTGAAGAATTAAAAACTCAGAAAAGATATTTGATCAGAAGGAAAAATACTTCCTCTATGAACTCATTGAAAGCCCTCGAAAGCTGCTACACTGCTGGTTTCTACGTCAACTACCGAAAGAACTTTCTCCAATTTAAAGAGAATAAAAACAATACAAAGAAGCATTATTAATACTTAAAAAAAAATTTGCGAACTAGATCTATCCCCCCCCTTAGCAAAAAGCTATCTACGCCACTGGTAGACTCTTAAAAGTGTTGCTCGATCAATAAAATCGTGTGACATCATCCACATCCACAGAAGGTCGCTATTATACCTCCGGTTTGGTTATTAGTTGTATTGCAACTCTTTAAGTGTTCAATGATCTTCCGATCGCATTTCAAGTTATAAATTTTTTTATTTTGCTGAAACCGGTAGAGTTGGTTTGTTTTTTTTTCAGCTTGTTTTGAATTTTATTTGTCTCATAATTCATGGAGCTTGTAATTTTCTGAAATTAGTCGGTAATAGAGCTGAATATTTTACGCCCTCACTCAAGTTGCTTCATCTTAGAGAGATAATAATGAGTCTATAGTTCCGAAAATAGATCTTACAATTTCATTGCCTGGAAGATGGAGAATTATGTCTTTCAATTTATTGTTGTTGCGAATGTGGGACAAGACAAGCCACCAAGGAAGCACTAATTTGCACATAAAGTTGTACTAGAATGGATATGGCATCAAAGAAACCATCAAGCGCCATGGAGCCAGTGATCTGTCTTTTCGAAAAAAAAAGACTACACAACCTCTCTCTCTAATTAACTTTTACTTTTGTGCTTTTTCATGTGTGCTTGTGCAGTTTGTGACTCCGTAGTGATTTGAATTCAGGAAATTTATTCATTTCTTCGAAGTTTTTTTGTATTAGAATGTCTTATTGATACGATTTTTTTTTTATAAAAAAGGGGATCCATTTGCATATGGATCTGGTTTGCAAATATTTATTAGATGATCAGAGATCCCACTTTGATTATTTTTAGTTTATTTTTTTGCATCTTTCTCCAGACGGAAATGTTTGATAGAAATTATTCATATTTAGCAGTTTGTGATTTTAGTGTGAAATGATCTGGAATGTGATATATTCTCATATTAAAAATGTACTAGATCATATTCTCATGTAAGAATCCTGGATTATAAAGCTTCATTCGAACACCTTAGTCATCACAATCCGTCAGCAGGCCTAGTTTTTAGCTGATAGAAAAAAACGTACTAGATCATTTTTCATTAACAATTTGTAGCATTTGGTGTCCCATGCAAGTTTGAGCATATTTCTTATCTTGCTTCTGACACATTAATCTCCATGATCTATCAACAGCCTTTTCTGTTAAATACGAACAAAAATCCTATACAATTTAAAAATTATTCAGTAAATAAAAAAGTACCTTCCAGATAATTTCCTTGTGCTGTGGCCTTAGTTTAAAAATGTTGACGACCTTCAAAGCTATCATCCGACACCTCTTGATATTACAATCCGTCAACAGGCTTAGCTCTCAAAAACGGAAAAATGTGTAAAAGTTAAAAAAGGTACTAGATCATTTTCCAATGTGACTCTTTTAAAAATGTTGGATCTCAACCTTCATCATTATTCTTATTTAGATTTAGCTGCCAAAACCATAAACTTTTTTTGTAAACTAAATAACGTACTAGATCATTTCCCATGTGACTGTCTAAGTATTGAAACGTGGGACTATTTTTAAACTATCTTTGTAGTCATTAAACTGCCAAGATTATCTGTCAATAAGTTTAGCCCATGGAGTCAAAAACAATTTTCGACAGATACAAAAAAGTACTAGATCATTGCTAAGGTTGGTTTCAAAATATTGGCGTTTTTAAGCTTTCATTCGATAACTTAATCCTCCAGAGCCGGACATTTGTTTACCCTAAAAACGCACAAAACCATTCCCCATGTGGCTGCCCAAGTGTCGAAATGTTGGAAAATTATAAGTTATAGGTAATTCGAGACCTCAGAAGCCATGATCTATTTACAGTTTAGCTTCCATTGTTAAAATAAAATTTCGATACTAAAAAACGTAATAGATCAACAACTCAAATGGTATTATACTCTAACAGGGTTAGCATACACAGTTGAAAATTATCCTTCAAATTAAAAAAAATGTACTAGATTAATTCCCAATCAGCGGCCCTGTTTTTTAATGGATGGTCTATTTTTAACCTATGTTCCAATATCTCATCCGTCATAATGTTCCGTCATCCAGTTAAGCTTTCAAAGCGAAAAAAAAAACAAACCTTCACACAAGTAAAATGTACTAGATCATTTGCCAATTTCGTTTGCCATGATCCCAAACCTCAACCGTATTGTTCTGTTAACGGATTTATCTTCAAGAGACAATAAAAAATCTATATTAAAGGCCCTTAAATACGTTAGAATAATTAAAGCCATGAGCCTCTTTTACAGTTATTATATATCTTTCTTTGTTGTTCCTACGCAGTATAAGTATTTTTCTTTTTTAGGAGATTTCTTTTACAAACTCTCATTGCTAAAATTCCACTTTGTGTGTCTTTGTGTTCAACTTTTATCAATTTTTTTTTAAATAAAATTATACGTATGTATATAAAACTTTACCATGGTAACTCTGTTTCCTCTCTTCGCGTACAGCGTCGATATTATTTGCAGAATTAATTGCACCCACGGTATAATCTTCGTGACATTTAAATGTCAAGCATGTCTTAATTTAGTATTCTATACGAATTAGTAATGATGAAACGCAAACAAATGTTACTAGCAACTATGATATGAGCAACTATGATACGAGTATAACGATGTTACGAATTCAAATGCCCCGAATTCAAATGCGACGAATTGTATGGAGGCTTTTTTTTCGTGTTGTATTCGATCTGGCAACAATAAGAGGAACGTTGTGAAATAATGATAATAATGGAACATAAGAGATGTTAGCTGATTGGTCAAACATTAGTATATAGGTAAGCCAAACAGAAGGTGGGGTTGGTTGAAATTTTTTTGTAAGGTCTCAAAGAATTATGAAGTCGTTGTCGGTGCAAAGGAAAAATGAAAAAATGATAGAGAAGCAAAAGAAATAAAATTGGAGGGGTGATTGCCATTGCATGTACATATGCTTGAAAGTAAGAAAGCTGGAACATTATAAACGTAAAGGCAAAAACAATGTAAGTAGGTTTGAGCATCTTGCAGACCTTTTAGAACAAGTTTTGGTCTTGTAAGGAGTTTTGTTTTTTAGATTTTAATGAAGGGAGGTCTTTACTAGAGCCTGTCGTAGAAGTGTCCGTGCATCTGTTCAGTTAAGGGTCCATTTGTTAGCTACTGTTTTGAAGTTTGATGATTTTTATGTGACTACATTTTTTATGTTTTAGGTTTAGGTTTTAGGTTTAGACTCAAATAATTTTGTTAATATATAAATACCTACATATCGTCGTCGGTGGAAAGCAAAATTGTTCTTAATCCACTTTTTACCATTAATGAGATAATGATGCAGTTTTACTAATTTGAGGGTGCTCTTTCCGAATTTGAAAAGCGTTTTTGTCTAAAAAAATTTCTGAAAGTTAGACCCGAGTATTCTTAATTGTTCTAGGTTCCATCATATTTTGTTCTAAGTCCACTTTTTATTTAAGGAAAGTGCGTAGATAGGTACTTGTATAGGAATTTTTCTTTGTTCAATTTTGGTTTTTAGTAAGAAAAATAGAAGTAGGTTTGTAGGGTTTCTTCAAAAGGAAAAAACAAACTTTATAAAAAATATAACTTGAAATACCGACGAGCAAAAAAATATCACTTTCAATCAAATTGAAACTTAAAAATCGCTTTTTAGTGGGGTGGCTTAGCATTAAAAAAGACCTCCATTATGGACTACTTTGTGATAAAAGCGTGAAACTTATATCTTTGGTAGTACTTAATAGAAGAGTTATTTTGAGATA
Source organism: Episyrphus balteatus (assembly GCF_945859705.1). NCBI lineage: Eukaryota > Metazoa > Arthropoda > Insecta > Diptera > Syrphidae > Episyrphus > Episyrphus balteatus. The sequence goes on along the minus strand of NC_079134.1, from coordinate 2,053,125 downwards.
TTGGACCAATTTGTATTCCATCCGGTATGGTAGATCCAAAAGTTTTTGTCTGTTGCACCCGCATTGTTGCATTTTATAGTAAAGCTAATGAAACAATTTTATTAATAAAATACATGATTTCGAGGTAATTTCAAATGCCCGATCGAATAAAATCAATACCAAAATGTCTGAACCATCATGGAAAAAGTTATTGCACTCTTTATAAATAGTCATTTACTTAAAGAACAAGAAGTGAAGTGACATGATGGTCGAGACATTTTGGTATTGATTTTTTTCGATCGGGCGTTACAAAACACCTCGAAATCATGTATCATTTTACTAAAAATGTTTCATTGTCTATACTATGATATGCCACAAATCGAGTGCAACACAGAAAAAGTATTGTATCTACCCTTCCGGATGGAATACAAGGTGGCCCAATATCTCAAAATAACAAAATAACGATTGAACTATTTTTTAACGCTAAGCCTGCTCACTATAAGTTTTATGTTTGACTTCGTTCTACATAAAATGCTTCAAAAGCCAAGTTTAGCTATATGAGCAAATACGTGCGACACTTTCGTGCATTGTACTTATAATTATAATTACATATGCAGAACCTTCTCGTCAGGAGGCTATTGAGCCACTAAAAAAAAAAACAAATATAAGAAACAAAATCTTCACATTTCAGTTGTTTTGGTTTGGTGGGGGGTTACTTATAAATTTTTATTTAGTCAAAGTAACCACCAATCAAAATTTTTTAAAATGACCAGCCAATAGAAATTGCTTTTCAAATATATACTTAACCTACCTATTTAAAAATTTTCGCAACTACAAAAAAAAAATTCAAATTTCCTATTGGCTATTGCTTTGATAAATAAATTACAAAAATGAAACTGCCCCCACCAAATTGAAACGACTGAAAGTGAAATGCAAATTTGTGTTTTTTTTTTAGTGGGTCTCTGACCTCCTAAGCAGAGGGTGGTGTAGTTTGTATTACTCTTCTTCTATATTTTTAGCAGATATATATAATATAGATGAAAGATATCTTCATTTATGTGGTCGTATTAGTCTAGGTGGTAAGGTGATTGCCTCCCACTCTCACTGTTTTGGGTTCGCATCCCAAAAGTTACATATGTTTTTTTTTTAATTTTTACTTTTTTTTTTTATTTTAAATTTGAAAAAATATTGCAATATAGCATATGCCATATGAATTTAAAATGATTTTTTTTTTAAGAAAACCTTGAAAAATTTAAACGCGCAGTCTAATTTTCAAATGCTCGGAATGATCTTCAAAAATTTTTCAGCTTCCAACGTCTAGGTATTCAAAAGAATTTTTGGGTACA